>NW_006787203.1:1329906-1367720 GCF_000442215.2 Lipotes vexillifer
TTTCCCCTCTGGTCACATTTACTCACTAAAACAAAGAGAGCTTTTGCAAGTAATTTGGCATTTATCCCCACAAATCCTTTATTAGTGGACTTAGATATAAAATGTGTATACCGGAAAACATCCTCACATAAAATGAAATTCAAATTCAATTAAAATCTGTTTTTTATTGTGCTGATTGCTTTCTTCTCTTGACAATGTCTTGGAGAACTTGTCACATCAGTACTTACAGTTCTACCTTACTTTTATTTAATTGTTTAAGAGCATTTGTTTCTGTGGAGGTTTATTTAACCAGATCCTAATGATAGGTTTTTCACTAGTTTTCATTAGGGCATGTAATATTATAATGACCTACCTAGTACATTCCTCTTTTAAGTTTACATTTGTTTCCCAAAGTCTGAGGAAGAAAAATGAATTGTTGATTCCTGTGAAATAAATATTTACATTGTAATTGATATTGTCAAATTCTCTTCCTGAAGACTTTGTAAATTTAGATCCTCACCAACAGCAAATAAGTGTAGCAATTTTCCATATGTTTGAGAATTTCATTTCATGAAAAATTATTTTACCAAGGACATGAAATAAAATTTGTGGTTTTCTTTTTTGATTTAATTTATTTTGATTTAAGAATTTTTTATTTTATGTTGGAGTATAGTTGATTAACAATGTTGTGTAGTTTCAGGTGTACAGCAAAGTGATTATTCAGTTATACATATACAGGTATCTATTCTTTTGCAAATTCTTTTCCCATTTAGGTTATTACAGAATACTGAGCAGAGTTCCCTGTGCTATACAGTAGGTCCTTGTTGGTTATCTATTTTAAATTTCCTTGATGATTAGTGAAGTTGCACAGCTTTTAATATATTTATTAATAGCTTTTAATTATTTTTCTTGAATCATCTATACATATTCTTTGACCATTTTTCATAGGGTATGTTTTTTCCTTATAAATATGCAGTATATCTTTGTAGATTCTAGAGACTTATTTTTTCTATATATATTAAAATTACATTTTCCTAGTCATAGGTTACTCTTTTAAATTTGCTTAAGCCCCCTTTTGACATAGAAAAAATTTGTATTTGTACATGTTTAAACATATAAAACTTTACCTTTATAAGTTTTTCTTTTTTTGTGTGTGTTGTTTATGGAAGTCTTCCTTGATGTAATAATACAATGAACACATTTTTTTCTTTCCCTTATTTATATCTTTGATCTGTCAGGAATTTATTTTTAGTTTCAGTATGGGATATTTTTCTAATAGATATATAATTACATTAGATATTCAATTGCCCCATCACAATTTATTGAATACTCCATATTTTCACCCACAACTTGAAGTACTTTGTGATAATCATTGATACATATTTACATTTACAGTCTTTCTGAGCATTCAGTTCTATAGTTCTATTTTCTTTTATTCTTCACTAAAACATTTTTAGTGACTCTAGTTTTATATTTTGCTTTGTCACCTGTTAGACAGTTTCCCCTTACCTCTTCTTTCTTTCTCTTTTCAATAACATAAAATGAGTTGTCAGATTCCATAAAAATATTTGTTCAGATTGCATGAAACTTATATATTTATGAAGGGAAAAATACCATCTTTTAAAATAGCATCTCTTCATCATCTTGATAGGTATCTACATTAATTGTGGTTAAATATTATATTTTTCATTTATATATTTAATAGATTAGTAGCCACAAAATATATAAGTATTTGATTAATTTGTATTTTGGAAACAATGCATTGCTCTGTGAATGGGATATTTTCTGTTTCATTATATTTTTAATTGGTTATGAATAGTTTCTAGCAATGCGTTAATTTTGTTGTTGGTAGTGATGTATTGAGTAATTTTGCTGAACTCTCTACTTAGTGCTATTTAGTCTGCAGTTATTTGTCTTGATTTTTAAGTAGAATATCATAATCTCTGCAAATAAAAACAGCTGTGTCTTTTCCTTAAAATATTTCTTCCTCATTTCTTTTGTATCAGCTGAATTGCTGACTTGAGGAAAACACTTCTAACTGTTCAACGTGAAGTAAAAATTTTTGTGTGTTTCTCATAGATACCCTATATCGAGTTTTGGAAACCCAACAAAATGAAATTTAAAAACTCTGGAATGGACATTAAATGTTACATCTAGACCTTCTGATTTTATTAATTTTCAAGCTATACATAGTATTTCTTTATACTATCTAGTTGTCAAAAAGCCATCTAAGTTTTGGCATTTTAAAAATCAATTATGATCTTTGTTAGTTTGCATTTATATTTATTTTAAAGTTAATTACCTGCAATTTTTCCTTATTATTTATTTCTACTTTCTTTAGATTTTTAAAAATTTCTCTAGTTGAATTAGAAGTGTATTGATTTCCTAGGACTGCCATAACAAAATACAACAAACTGAGTGGCTTAAAAAACAGAAATTTATTGTCACAAATTTCTAGAGACTAGGATGCCTGAATTCAAGTTGTTAGTAGAGTCACGCTCCCCCTAAAACTTATAGGGGAATCCTTCCTTGTCTCTTCCCAACTTCTGGTGGTTTACTGGTAATCTTTGACATTCGTTGGTTTGGAAGCACATAACTCCAATCTTTGCTTTTGTTATCACATGGTGTTCTCCATGTATGTCAGTGTTTCTTCACATGGTCATCTGCTTATAAGACACCAGTCATATTGGATTAAAGGCTTATACTCTAGTATGACCTCATCTTAACTAATTACAGTTGCAATGGCCCTATTTCCAAGTAAGGTCACATTCTTATGTGCTGGGGATCAGGACTTCATCAAGTCTGTTTGCAGGGATTCAACCTTTAATTAACAAGGGCTCTTTCTTTATTACTAATATCTTTGTTTCTATTAATTCTGTAAATTCTTATCTCAGTATTGTTATGACCACATATCAAAAGATTTGATACATATCTCAGGGAAAATTATGCACAGAGAATAAGCTCTATTATTAACTAGGATTTAAAGGATAAACATTTCTCTTTAGAACTGAGGGAACAGTTTTTCTCGATAAAGATGATCAGAGAAAGAATAGAGAGATAAAAATATCACCTGCAGAGAATATTGCTGAAAGGTAGAATGAGCGATAGTACGTGAAGCCTAATATAAATAAAAATGAGGCCCTTTGATATTGAAATGTCATGATGAAGATGAAACATGAGGCAATTAAAAGTTTTAAGAGGTCAACGGAATATTGCAATGGGGGAGGTAGTGTCGTAGAGCCGAGCAAAATGGTACTGGCAGGAGGAAAGTAGAATTTAGTCTTATGGAAAATTGAATTGTAGGAAAGTTTTGAAAGTGAATTCTCAGGGAAAACTAAGTTATGTATTTATTAAAACTGTGCAGAAGGTATAGACTGGATCTCAGAATTAAGTTTTAATTTCAGAAGTAGAATTGGAGCACACTGAGATCACAGATGAATTCTCTTATAAAGCTTCTGGTCTGGTGCTTAGCTGCACTGTCTTGGGCAAGAACACCTCATAATCTTATTGCTGTGTTTGAAAATTTGCCAAGAAAGAGGTCTAGGTTGAGTCTGAAGTTGCAATCAAGAGGTTCAGTAGCCAGCACTGTGTCTGCTGTACATGAAAGGCACTTATATTTCTTAAAAGAAAAAAATCAATCAATGCTTTCAGTTTATAAAGAGTGGACTGCAGGGGTTGTTAGGAGGTAGTGATAAATTTCTGACACAGCAATATGCCCTAATGGTCTATTTGCATATCAAATATTGAAAGGAGCAAAAACTGTTTAAAGTAGAGCAGGGACTTTTGAAAACCTTGAACAACACTTTACTCACCTCACTTATGATTTTTAATAGCTATTTTATGGTAACCAAACATAGCTCTAAACATGATAATTTAGACATAATCATCATGAATAAATTCCACAGCTTTATGTGTTATTATCCTACATCTAGTTATGCAGATGACTTTTAAATCTCAATAAATTAGGTGGTTACATAATATCAGGGAAATTAAAGCAAGTGGAACATCAAATGTGAAATGACACTGGTATTTATCACATCAAATTTAAACAAGTCATTGTGGTATTTATACTTTAAATTTATATGTATAATTCAGTCCAAACTGCAGGGAAACCCAAGAAAACATTTATGATAATACATTGTGTACTTCAAAATTAATAGCTTGAGACTTCTCACTAAACTTCTTTCTTATATATTTTGGAGAAAAATATATAATAGAAAAAAGAATATTTGAACCCTATTTATGGAGTATAGATTACTTGATCAAGACTTTGCTTTTAGATTTGATATCCATGAAGTAGAAAAATAGCATTAACATACTCCTTTTGTAGTTTACTCTGAATCTTTTAAGGATTTCTGTTTATAAAATTGTTGAAAGAACCAGAGCTATTGTGATGGTTTCATTTCTGCAAGGTGCACTGCTACAAACTACAAAAATCTGAGCCCTTAGGAAATAGCCAAAGGATGACAAGTGAGAAGTGGGTTCATCACCTTTGTTTATAATGCAATGTGCTGAGTGAACACTAACTAATGTAGAAAAGATTATGCTGCTGAGATCTGAACCAGAAATGCACTCTTTTTTTTTGTCTGATTTGTGCACTATTTTTCTGCAGTCTGTGTTATGTTGTCTCTTCGAGATTATTCTAACTTTCCATAGCACACACTGTTTTCAAATAAACAGTTGTTTTGAGAGTGATGTTTCCATTATCATGGTCACTGCAACAATACCTCACATCTCATCTCTTTTCACTACTTTTAACAAACTAACACCATTTTTGTTTACTCTTTTCTCTCACTTCATGCAGTAAACCTCTAATTTGATATCAACATATACATATGCAGAATGGGCAGTTATATTTAGAATTGCATACCCTCCCCACTCTTAACTCTTGGCCTGGAGAAACCTTATTTATCCTGTTTTCTGGTTCTCAAATTAAATGGCATTTCCTCAAAGAAAGCGTTCCTGATTAGCTCCTTATCTAAATTAGGCTTCCTTCTGTTGGTCTCTATCTGAATCAGTTTTTCCTTCCAGTGCTTGTAATTTTATGTACTTTGTATATTGACTGTTTGATTGAATGTCTCTTCAAGAGCTGTAGATCATCGTGAGTTACCATACTGCTTGGTGCGTAGTTGGCTTGCAATAAGTATTTATGAAAGGAGTAAATGATTGGGCTTTTTATGTCCTCAGGCAAGAAATAAAGGTTAAATAAGTTATTTATAAAGCATGTAAAATGGTAACCATCCCTTGATAAGTGCTTTATAATTTTTTGGATTGAGATTTGTTATGCAGGATGAATCCCCAAAAGTGGAATTGCTAGAGCATAGGTTTATACAATTTTTTTTTTAGTAATTGCAACTAATTAACTTTCTTGAGGTATGATTTATATACCATAATTTCCCCTGTTAAGTTTATAATTTTCTACATAAATATGTTTTTTGCAGTACGCAGGCCTCTCACTGTTGCGGCCTCTCCCATTGCGGAGCACAGGCTCCGGACGCGCAGGTTCAGTGGCCATTGCTCACGGGCCCAGCCGCTCTGCGGCATGTGGGATCTTCCCGGACCGGGGCACGAACCCGTGTCCCCTGCGTCAGCAGGCGGACTCTCAACCACTGCGCCACCAGGGAAGTCCCATAAATATTTTTAGTAAATAAAAACACATTCTGAAATTGTCAGACTTACTGCTGCATGCTAACAGAAACATACAGATCTTTTACTTGAGCCATTTTAGTTATTGTTATTATTTTTCCCCCAGATTCTCATTGCAAAGGCAGAATTTGGAAATGCTAGGAAAAATAAACAAACACAACCTCTTTCAGTTTTTCTTCATGCCTCTAACCACATTTCTTAGGGTGAGAGATATTTTTATTATTGTTTGTGTTAAGGGACACAATTGGCTGTCCAAACCTTGGATGTGAGCCAAGCTATATTGAATTACTTAACTAATGTTTTAAAACAATGAGGGGATAAATTGCTACCCACTTTAGGGTAGTTGTCCTGGCCTCAGTGTGGCACCCTGACTGCTCCTTCATGAGATTCTAGAGTCCATGGGATTGAAATTGCTAGCTTAAGAAGGTAGAAGGCACTGCAGACGGTTTATTTAGTTGGCTAACTAAAACTTGGCTTTAGTGGTATAATGTGAGGAATGATTTTGAGGAGCTGGAAGTTCCTTGGTATTGTAAAAGAAGAAACCTAAAGGTTTAGAGTGATTGGAATATTGGAGTGGATTTATTGTGCGTGACTTAGTCATTTATCATCGTACCTGCTGTCAAACTCATCCCTAGAGGTTGTGGCCTTCCACAAGGTGCTGAGAAATCTGTGGGTATCAGGAGCGTCAGCATCCTTAAGTGCCCTTCAGTGGTTGTCCTTTGTCAGCCAGTGATGTAAGGAGGAAGTGATCCCCTGGAGTAAGCGCCCTGATTTCAGTGAGGAAGCAGCAGCGAACGGACAAGATGGGAGTGGTTATAACAGGGCACAAGGCAGCAGTGATTTAAGAAATGGTTAGATTTTATGAGGCTGAGCCTCATAAAATTTTATGAGCCTTTGGTTGAGGCTGATTGATCACAGTTTCTCTAGAACCCCAAATATGGAAAGCTCACTGAGACCCTTTTTATTCTTTTTAAGTGAATAAACTCTATATATGATGAAAAACAGTGACTGAGGTATTACCCTGGGGAGTAATAAACTCTCTCAGTTCCCACATCTGAATCACTTCATAGTCCCCAACCCCTAGGAGTGTGTGGGAATATGGCTACCTTTGGGAAAAAGGTTCCTGTGATACTATCATTAGCACATTGTAGATTTTCCTCCTGTCTTTCCCTAACCACTGGCTCTGAGTTGATGCCTGTCCCCAGGGCACACGATGCCTTTCTTGTCTGCTAGGTGGAATTGTGCCTTGTGGGTATCAGTTGATAACTGGAGTTTTGTCTTACCTCTGTCTCGTAGTTGGCCTAGGAGCTCATAAAATAATTCTGGGTTAATATCCCAAGTGCTCCAGAGTATAATTGGCATCATTGCAAATGGTAGGATGTGGGCAGGGGTGCTTGATTCTGATGATCAAGTTGAAATTCAAGTTGAAATATAGTGCCTTCGACACAGCGCAGACATGAAATCAAATCTTCACTCCAGGGCATCGTCTGTTGAGGGATAGAAGTTAAGAGAAAATAAAGAAATCTTGGTAGGCATATTCTCTAAGAGATCAAACACCAGAAATGTAGATTTGGATACCTCATCGGGTAAGAACCCAGACCCACTAAGGTGCAGGCTGAGGGAAAAGGGAACATTGATAGGATCAGGAAGAGTAACATAAACACTGATGAAACCTTCATGAACGTTGCAGAAATGATAACAATAATGGCTGCACATACCCTTCTTGCTCTGTCATGTACATTTTTAGATGATATATCTTTTTAATCATGTCCTTTTTTTCATTTCTCTACTGTTTTATATTGAATTTTTTGTGGTGGTCACCGTTAATAATTATTTTCCCCACAATTTATAAGACATGAAGACAGCCTTGTGCGTGTAAGAGAGAATTAACACTATCCAGAATAGATGTAGTAATTAATGAGACTTGGGTTTTCCCTTTCAGGGAGATTATGAGTATGCTTTCATTTGAGGACACATTGTGTTACATGGGGGCACGTTGCTTTTGCTGTTACTCAGGAGTTTAAATGTGAGAAGAAACGTGTGCATATGTGTGGAGTAGGCAAAGGGCCGGTATTGTAGATTATTTCAGTCAGTATTAATTCCAAGACCCCCAGCTAGATTTCAGGTGTGACTTAGGTTCCACTTGATCAAAACTTTAATTCAAAACTGCATTATACGGAGAGAGAGGCCAGTTACAGGTGCCCATGTGACTGGCCTTGCCCTGAGAGAAGGGGCTGGCTCTGGCCCCAGCAGCTATGGTGGCAGCTTCTGGATTCTGCTGCTTCTTAACTTTGATGGAATCAGCATTGCAGTTCCTTTGGTGCTCCAGTTTTGCCTAGAGTCTGTTTCTGCACCTTTCAAACAATTCATTGACTAATCTACGTTCCCTATTGCTTAAGTTGAAACGATTTCTCTTGTCTAAAACTAAGAACCCTGGTTCATACAGGAAATACTGTTAAAGCCTCGTATCATTTAGGCATTCAAATAAAAAGGCACAGATTGGCAAGAATCCTTTAACATCTGTAAATCTTTTTATAGCTGTTTTTTGAGGATAAGAACTTATTTATTTATTTATAAATTTATTTATTAAAAAACTATATATTTAAAGTGTACAGTGTGATATTTTGATGTGCATGTACATTGTGAAATGATTGCCATTGTCAAGCAAATTAACATATCCTTCACCTCATCTAGTTACAGTTGTGTGTGTGTTTGTGTGTGTGTAGTGAGAACATTGGACTGGATTTGATTAAATTTTACTCTGAGCATGCATCGTATTTTTGATGAAGATATAAAAATGTTAATTATTATAATACTTAAAGACTGCCAGAAGCCTTTGAAACTGGGCCTAAGGTGGGGTTGAAAACAGGAAGCTGGGTTGAGAATCTATTTAATATACAGTAGGTCCCTGTGTTCGATCTCCCACCATGCACAACTGGTTGATTGACCTCCCGTTCCAAGGACGAAGGGTGAAGGCTTACTTTCTGATGAGGGTATTTCAGAGGGACCCTGATTAAGGGAAATCTAGCAGAGCAGAGGGGGAGTACCATACTAAAATCTGGCGATTATGTAAATCTAGGTACTGAGTGTTAACAACCTCTTCCCACCCCCGAGCTCACTCTTATCATTCAGCACCATTGGGCTTAAATGTTCTCTGATGACTCTGAGTAACCTAAGAATAAAAAATACTTATGACCCAAATAACTGATATTAGGAGTCATTTAATAAACCACCCAATCAGAAATAAGAAGCAGCATTGGAAGGAAAATAAATTTTAAATAATACTTGCAAATCTAAAAGTTGTAAATGCTTTAACATTTTAAAATAATACCTGCAAAAAGACGAGGAAATATTATATCCCTTAAAAACAAAAGGACACTATTAACAGAGAAATTCAGTGATCCAGAAAAGAGTTGCCAGAAATTGAAGAGCTTCATAGATGGTACATTAATTAGTCTGCTAGGGCTGCCATAAAAAAGTCCCACACATTGGGTGGCTTAAACAATAGAAATTAATTTTCTCGTAGTTCTAGGCTGGAAGTCCAAGATTAAGGTGTGCACGAAGTTAATGTCTTCTGAGGCCTCTCTCCTTGGCTTGGAGATGACCACCTTTTCCCCGAGTCTTCACATGGCCTTCTCTCGGTACATCTTTACCTGTCTATGTTCAGATTTCTTCTTCTGATAAGGGTCCACTCTAATATTCTCATTTCAACTTAAAGGAGAATTCTTTAAATACCACATTTCCAAATATAATCACATTCTGAGGTACTGGGGTTAGAAATTTGTGGGAATGGGAGCACAAAATTCAGTACATAACAGATGGCTTGCAAGTTAAAGTTACAGAAATGACCTATTAAGTAAATTAAGTAAATTATGTTTAAAATACGATACATAGAAAAGTTTAAAAGTATGACAGGATTCGTTCTTCAAGTTGAATGTAATGAGTTCCAAATGGTACAGAGCCTCCTCCCCACCAAAAAATTAAATTAAGACATTTTTGAGTTTTTTGATTGAAAAGATCTACCAAATGCCTATCACAATTAATTAAATGAATACCTACCGTAAGACACATCATCATGAAATGTTGGATCACTGGGGATGAAGATAAGAACATTTCACCTGCATATAACTAGATATTAGTTCATTTTATTTATACTTTTATTAATAATTAACCAGTAGGCTCATGGATTTGTTCAGCTCAGAAGAGATCACTTCTTTGGGACATTCGCCTATTTTCTTTAGTTGTCTTACTTTTCCAGTTGTCACAGTTTGGATCTCCAGCCTCCATCCTATTCATGTTCTCACTTTTTTTTTTTTTTTTTAACTCTGACTTTGGGAATGGCCTCCAATGTCGCTGATTTGATTTCTCCAATGTCGCTGATTTGATTTCTCCAATGGTAGCCCTAATTTTCACTTTAAAAATTTTAATAATAACAAACTCCATTACTGCATTTCATCTTTCTTTATTCAATCTAACTCTCTTGCCATATCTACTTTCTTCCCGGCCAACGTTTTTTCTAGGGTCTATTGCCCAAACATCTCATCTTTCATACCAGAAACATCCTTTTTTTGTGAAATGCATTGAGAAAATGGAACAGATTACCTATAAATTAGTATTTGCTCCTTTTGTAGAGCTTCTCTCTAAGTTTTGAATACAAGGTTGTTTTTTTTATGTTGCTCAGTCTTTTTATAGGCTTGCCATTTAAAAAATATATATTTTATTTATTTATTTACATTTTATTTTTGGCTGTGTTGGGTCTTAGTTGCGGCATGCAGGATCTTTCGCTGCAGCGTGCGGGCTTCTCTCTAGTTCTTCTCTCCAGTTGTGGTACGTGGGCCTAGTTGCCCCATGGCATGTGGGATCTTAGTTCCCTGACCAGGGATCGAACCCCATTCCCCTACATTGGAATGCAGATTCTTTACCACTGAACCACCAGGGAAGTCCAGCCATTTAAAAAATTTGTGTATTTATTGGAATGTTCTCTTGTGCTTCATTTGGAAACTGGTTTGGACCTCACATTTGTCTTTCAAGAGATTGGGCAAGCTCTCCATATTTTTCCTTGTTCTCCTCTTGGTTTCTATTGGAACCCTTCTTTCTATTAACTGGAGGTTTGGTTGTCATGTTCAACCCCTAGACCAAGTTTGAGGGTCTGTCAGATGTTTTTGTCTGTGTACTGACCTGAGGAGGTGTCTCCAGCTCTTACTGCCAGATTGCTAATGCCTAAGCAGTAGTCTGTCCTTGTTACTTTTAGCGATTTGTTGTTCTGCTCTTATCAGAAACAGTTCACTATGAAGGCTGTGGAATGTCAGCATCCCCGGGGTTTTTGGATGAAAGAGATGGCCATGGGTCCACTGTGGTCAGTGCGGGACCTGGCTCTGAAGGAAGGAAGGGATGAAAAGGTCACCCCTTCCTAATCCTTCACCTTCCTAATATTCCGTGTCAGGATTCTTACCGCAACCAAAGACACAGCTTTTCATGTTTTCTGTATTCTCATGAGAATTTCATCAAGAAGTTAGCTGGCACTATCTAACCTCTATGTTTTGATGTCCCACACAAGACGTGGGGGCTCTGTCCACTCTGGTTCCAAGTTTACTCTTTCATCTCCAGGGATAATAAAAAAGGCTTCTGGGAACTTTCTCCTGATTAATATATCCTCTTCAGGGTCTTAGTCTTCATCATTTCCTTTGCTTTGCCTGAAAGACTTCTGCCAAATTGAGCCAGCCATCATATATCACTTTTCTATAATATAAATGAGTTTAAACTCACTAGGGATCCTTTTCAAAATTTTAACAAATTCACTGTGTAGTTTTAGGATACACATATAATTTTACCAAAAGAAATTTTCTATTTTAGACTCTCATGGGCTAGATTTCCTTTCCTTTGTATAATCCTTTAAGTTTTCTATTATTTTACTTATCTTACTGGTATAATCATAGGTCAGATTTATAAAGCATTCAACAAGAGGTTACTGTAGAAATTGAATCAATAAATAACTGCATTCAGCAACATTTTTCTCTCAAGCTTTATGTGCATTTATTATTATTCATAATTTAACATTTATTGAGCACTAAGAATCATATTCTGTTTGGAACAGAAAAGTAGTTGCTATCTCTGCCCAACAGACTTATATTCTCATAGAGAATTCAATTTTTACAAGGTTTCAAAAGTTAACCCTCGCTGTTAGATAAATCAAGGGAGAAAATAGACTGTAAAGTTTGAACAAAAGTTGATTAAAATTAATTTTTGCCCATGAAACCCTGACTAATGTCTGTGTGGAGATTAAAATCTTGCTAAAAGCATGATTGACATTCAAGAGTATTAACTGAAAGGTGTGACCTTGATATCTGCTGCATAATTACAGGCTTGAATACTAAATGAATCCAGTTAAAACTGGATTGAACAAAACAACTATCTGCCCCAGAAACAAAGTCATTTGTATTTCAAAGAATTCCAGGAAATCTTGGTCTGCTTCATTGTTGCTCCTAACATTCAGATTTAGTCTCAATGGGCTTTGGTATCCATTTTAGTTGAGAAATTTAGTAGCTTCTCTAGTTTATTCAGAGAAGGTTCACGGCAATTCCACAATCTATGTGTCTCCCCTTGGTCTCCCCTTTAGTTTTTATGATTTAAGTATAATTTAAACAAAGATGAGGACTGTTCAGAACTGCAATGCTTAATGTCTAAAAGCAAGATCTAACTCTCTGTGTCTCATTTTTACCTAGTCTAACCTGGAACTGTGCTCTTGATTCTGACCAAATAAGACAGTTGAATTGTGAGGACAAAGCAGACAGCTATCATTGGCTTACCATTTTCTTCTGATAGTCCATCTTCTACAGAAACTGATGAGCTAATCTTCTGTTTGCAACATTGGAAGCAGAAAACATTTAAAAACAAACAAAACAATCCCAGAGACCCTAGAGCTTCAAACACACTGTAATGGACCCAATTCGTTTAATTGATCTTTTTTCAGTCACGTACCTATTGACAGACAAGGATTAGTACCTATAAATAGCAGTACTTCATGTGATGAGTGGTACATAAATTTGAACGGTGAATGGCACCTCATCAGCCAGAAAGCAAAGGTACAAAGTTGGATGCTTTCAGCTTCAAGCAATAGGAATGCTTGATTCCAATAGGCATTTGAATTATCTCCTTCTACAATAAATCTACAGATAAGGCAGACTCCAGGTTCATATGTCAAGACTCTGGCTCTCTTGGTTGTTATGATTCTGTTAGTTTCACCCACTTCCATTGCTTAGCTTCAAGGCCAGGTTGGTGGAAATAAATTCAGCTTTAGCAGTTTCAAACATCGTTTGTCCTGAAAACAATAGAAATCAACTATCTTTGTGTCTCTTCTATAGAGGCAAGAAATGTTTCTGAAGAGCTCTTTTGTAGCAAAATTTTCTCACTCCCTGCTATCTAGGTCTGAGTTATTTCACCTTCCCTAAACCATTCACAGTAAAGGGAAATGAGATTTCATTTGGTGTAGATGGATGTTGAAAATGGAAGCATTGTGACCATTACAGAATGTCATTTGTGTAGGGCAACAGCACATTTTTTTTTTTAAGTATCTTAAATTGAACTTTATAGAAGTGATATGCTAATAAAAGCTTGGCCTTTTAAAAAATAACATGTTATAATTCCTAATGGTTGTCTTTTACTTTCCTATTTTGTGCCTTAAAAATAAATTTCTTGGGCTTCCCTGGGACGCAGTGGTTGAGAGTCCACCTGCCGATGCAGGGGACACGGGTTCGTGCCCCAGTCCGGGAAGATCCCACATGCCACGGAGCGGCTAGGCCCGTGAACCATGGCTGTTGAGCCTGTGCGTCCGGAGCCTGTGCTCCGCAACAGGAGAGGCCACAACAGTGAGAGGCCCACATACTGCAAAAAAATTAAAAAAATAAATTTCTTCCAGGTATAATTGCCTTCCATTTTTGTCTGATAAAGTTTCTATGGATCTCATACCCCTCTGCTTTATATTTTTACTTACAATTGCTTCTATAAACATACATGTTGATAATTTCTTTATATTTTCCTTTTATCTGGAAAAGTAAAAGCTGCTTTTTAAAAATTGCTTCTTTCAGTATTTGAGGAATAAAACTTGACCAGTTTTATCAAATTTCTTGGATTATTTTACACATTGTTTATTATTTAGAATGAGTTATTGCTATGGTTTAACATATATAGTCTTTTATGATATAATTCTGAAATTCCACATAATTCAGTGACAAATCTTTCCTCTATTTCTTAAGTACTCTTTCTTTGGGGGAGAGATTATTGGCACTTTAAAGTTAAATTTGTCCTGTTTAATAACTCTAAAATTTTAAGCAGACTGAGGTCCTGATTCCTTTCTTATACTTAGCAAATGAAGGCAAGGCTATAAGATTTGGTCTTACCTAAATTTACTGAAGAGAAGGGAGAGGAGCTTTCATTAGTGTTGTACAAACTGTGTGCTATGGATTGAATGTTTGTATACCTCTGGATTACATCCTGAAGCCCTAATTCCCAATGTGATGGGATTTGGAGGTGGGGTCTTGTAGGTAATTAGGATTAAAGGACGTTAGGAATAAATGTTTGTCGTGTAAACCACGCAGTCTGTGGTGTTTTGTTATAGCAGCCCAGACTAAGACACTGGCCTACAGACAATGCTGTACTATGTAAAGTTTGTTACTGTCACGTGATGAGTGCAGACACTGAGAATAAGTATTTGGTTTACTCCATTTGTTGCATAGGGTATAGGGCAGTTTGTATGTTGTAGACCTCACAAAGCCAATTGACAGTGGAGAGAGCTACATGCTGTCTGTCGTGGGATGTAGTGTTTTAAGGCGAGTTTGTCAGCTGTAACCTGTAATGTTACTGAATTTAGGTCTGGCTGCTTGCTGCTCAAAAGCCAATACTTGAGAGGCAGGAGTTGGTAGAAAGAAAAGTTTGCTTTATTCAGGAGGCTGACAACCTGGAGAGAAGGCAGACTCGTGTCCAAAGGCCAACTCCCCACTGCCAGTCAGTGGGCCAGAGTTTTTAAAAGGGGAGTTTCAGTGGTGTATAGGTGGAAGGAGGGGGCTGCCTTCAGAAACAGCACAGTCGGCTCTGCCAGCCTTCTTGAAATTGGTGATGCAGTGGTCTGGTCAGCATCATCTTGATTATTTTAAGTACAGTTAATCTTCAGTTCCAGGGTTGGTTTGTTCCCATTTTCTTGAGGCCAGTTCTTAGAATTGTGGCAGCTTATGTCATGGCTAAGGTCTGGTCATCATGTAGTTAACTTCTACCTGGTGAGGGTTTCAGCATCTACAAAACAGCTCAAAGGATACAGCTCATAATATTATCTGTAGCCCTTGAGGAGGGACTAAAGGTCCTTGGCTTTAACCAAAGTATAATTATTTTGTCCTGTTTGACTGCTTTCCTTTGTTTCTATATTTTTTTCACTTCTCAGATTAAACTTATTCTGTGGCTAAAGTTTTTCTAGAGACAAAAGGCAGGCAGAGGACATGGGAGGATGGTGTCTGTCCTGGGAAGGCCCCAAGGGTCCTGCTCCATTTCAATAAGTATATAAAATCCAGAACCCATTTGTTTCAAGAAAAGATAATTGAAATTTAACTATAACTTTATAAGATACAACTAGCTACTGATGAAGAATTGAAAATGAATTTTGTAGTACAGCATCAATCCTTTCATTTTGGGTAAACATTAAGGATGAATATGCTGAGCTTGCCCAAACTGCTCTAAAATCACTTCTTCTATACCTGTCTACTCTCCCAGCAAGACTGCTTTTTATTTTATGACTATTATTAAAATAGCTTAGATGTACATTGTATCCTACCCTATAAGTAGCATGCCTATATAACCAAATTCATAAGCTAACGAGAAAGAGACAAACTCATTTGCCACAGTTGCAACTTTATTGATAGATATACTGTTCATTCAGAGTGCCAGGTGTGCTTATAGCTGTTTAATATGGAAAATCACTATTTCAAGCACAACCTTTTGTATAAGTAAAATTGTGAAAACAGAAAGAGTTACATGTATAGATTTTGGAATTCTTATATTTTTCCTATGTTATACTTTAAAAAATGTGAGGCTTTTACTTGATGTGTCTGCTTTTATGTCATTGTTCTAGTTATTCATTTTTTAACTTTTAACAAAATACTGGTATAAAATAGATTAGGAGGAAATGGCTTGATCCTTTATCACAAATATTTTGAGAAGCACATCCCTAAGGAACAAGTCTAAATCTATTCTAATCTTATATGGGATTACTGAGTAGTGAAAGTAAAGATACTTATTAAACAAAATTCAGCTTTAAAATGAAAAGAAACAAAAATAATTGTGTAGGTTATATCTACAAAGATCTCCAGAAAAATTACTCCTCCCCTTTCACAAGGTACTAATCATGAGCCCCAGTATCCCCAAATTTTATTCATAAATCTCGTGGGTATGGGGATGGAGGGAAGAAGCAAATAAGCACATTATAACAGAGTTGTAATTGAATCATGGATGAATCTAGGGATGTGGCTATAGAGAAGATGCATATGAGGAGGAGAAACAAGCCTGTAGCCAAGGCAGAGAGAAAAAAATACAGGGAAAAGAGAGACAAACATAGTGAGAGCCAGCAAAAATAATTAACTTTCCCTCCACCATATTGAGAAGGTCTTCACATCCCGTGTGTCTAGGGTAGAAAGTAGATTAAAGAAGTCATAACTAATTCTTAGAAAGTGATTTCCCCAAAGCAGGCAAATTTTTAAAAACACATTGAATTAGCTAGGAAGATGGTGCCAGAAACAGCAGAGAAAAGTGAAGAGAAGCCAAGTGGCCGGAGAGTGCTGGCAGCTTTAACGGGTCAGGGTATGTGATGAGTCCTGAGGAAGGCCAGTTCTACAATGGTAGCAAATCTAGTCAACTCACGTATTATTCAATAAAGATAATGCATAATATTTAAGGAGAATTCACTTTGTACCAGACACGTGCAAATTGCTTTATAAAGATTATTTTACTGAATCCACATACCAATCCTATGAGGTGTCATTATGTTATCTCCATTTCATTGATGAAGAAACTGAATCTTGGAAGTTTGGGGCCATTAGATGGTCTTGTTAATGACTATACTATCCTGTTTCAAAAATTATATTTCCTTTCATATGACTTTTGGTTAAGAGATCTTGTTCCGCATTTCAGATACCACCATAAGTTTGGCAAGTAGGGAAGGGGTTTTGTGTTCTGACCACATTCTGAAAGTAATTTCCCTGAGATATTACATGAACTTGAACAAATACGAGTTCTACACATTCTAAGGGCAAATAAAAGGGTAAAAGTAGGGGGAAAATATAGGCCTTCAAAAAATATTAGACATATTAGAATAACTCTTTTGACTCAATTATTTGAATACGTTATCTTTCATCTACCCAATAAGGTGTCTTTGAAATTAATTCATTCCCCAGTAGAAGAAATTGGAAGACATGGAAACACAAATTTTCTTGAACTGTGACCCTTTACACAGGGGACAGTATGCATAAGTATAATGATGAGCTTTGTTGGAATTTCAGTGTTAGAACAGGAAGGCTACTCCTATCTTCTGTTCTTGGCAGACATGACCAGTGGTTCAAGACCCTCTTCCTTCCTGAGTTCAATTGGACTTGAAAGTCTCAGGAATTAGTACACCAAAATGCCATTATCTACCAATGGATTATAGCTGATACAAGAGATGAGCCCTATTTGCCATTCATGGTTAGGGGAATCCCACAGCAGTCTTTATTCTCAGTTGTATATTTTAAGCTTTACTATAAAGTTGACAAAATATTATATAAATTTTGAGCAGAATATTGCTGTAAAAACTACAATGTCAGTTGCCTTAAACATTTGTCAAAGCTGCTCCAGCCACAGGAATTCTACAGCCAAAACAATTTTTTTAATAACTTCCTCAGTCTTTGAGCACATGTGGCAGTCAACTTTGTTTAGCTTTTGAACTCTGACAAAAATAAAACCTCAGGTGGAGGAAGGAGGAGAAGAAGCTTTCTTCTGTTAAATAAAATATTGACAAAAAGTGCCGACCCTGAAGAAAGAAGAAAAGACAGACTGAAAAATAGATTTTTTTACAGTTTTGCTTCATGTGCAGATGGGAAGTTGCTCAAACAATTGATATAGAAAGATCTCCATTTTTATTATGTCTTGCTGCCTTTTCTGCTTCAGCCCCTTAACTGCAAGTAAATGTTTATGTCTTCTGAAAAATACAGAATAATGATTATGTAACAGAGTGTCAAATCCTCATAGGGAACACACTGCACTGCCAGTTTTATAAGGCACTACTAAATTGCTAAGAAAAGAAAATTACATTTGGATGAGTGTAAATGAATGTTGAATGAATAATTATATCTACAGCTTTTAATATATTGACCAAAGAATACGTGCAATGCATTTCTTAAGGTTTTTAGCTATGATTTCATTGGAAAACAATCTATTGTACTTGTCATGCTGCTCTGAAGGCTAATAACTAGTTTTATTGGGAACACTGTGGCACATTTATATCCCCACTGCTGAAGTGTGGTCGCTGAAATGTGATGAGAGAATCAAGAACAAGCATCCTCAGACAGAGCACACCACCAACCTGGACTCTCAATTACTCAGTTCGTAGGTAGTCTGGGCTCACTGTTTCTCCCTCCTTTAGCTTTTATATGAGCGCTGTACCCCCAGAGGGAAGGCAGTATATCAGATGTTTTATACTGGCTAGGCCAACAGAGGGTTTCATGAAGTAGTAATTTACAAATATGGTACAAATGAGATTTCTGATTATTTGTGCATTTCAGTCAGTCTCCCTGTACCAAAGTCATATGAGATGACTGTGCACTGTTTATGGTATTTCACGGTAGGATTGTTTGCACATTTTAAATAAAATTTACAGCAAACAAAGACACAACCATCTGTCATGCTTATGTAATTTGGATTTCCATGACCAGTCCTTTATAAAATGTGTGCCATAATTTAAAAAGCTGAAAATCTAGGATGGAATGAGATTAAAAACCCTTTCTTCCAATTCACAAGGTCCAGAACACATGTTGTTTACCTTTGGGCCAGTTATACTCTTAATTAAAATTAATATTCCTATATAAATCACCATAGTTTATAGTAGGGTTGTATTAAATTAATCCTTAATTTAAAAAAACCTTTGCAGCAGTGGATTTTTTGATCTAATGCTAATCTTATTGCACAAACTTTGCGTCTATACAGTTTATGTTCAATCATTAAGTAAAAAATAGGAACTGAACACCCACCATGTGTTAGGCAATGTTTACATTAGAGATCAACACAGATAAAAATCTGTGCTTTTTTTTTTTTTTTTTTTTAATGGGGGACGCCTCTCCCGTTGCGGAGCACAGGCTCCGGACGCGCAGGCTCAGTGGCCATGGCTCACGGGCCCAGCCGCTCCGCGGCATGTGGGATCTTCCCAGACCGGGGCACAAACCCGTGTCCGGCTGCATCAGCAGGCGGACTCTCAACCACTGCGCCACCAGGGAAGCCCCAAATCTGTGCTTTTAATGGAGTCTTGACAGTCACATGAAAAGTCTGAGTTTTATTCTGAAAGATATGGAAGTGTTTGAACTCAAGTGAAATAATGATCTTATATTTTTACAGTATCTTTCATACTGAGAAATCAGTTAGAAAGTTATTGCAGTCATTTTAGAGGAGAGAAGATAGTATTTTGGACCAGAGTGGTAGGTTGGAGGTAATGAGAAGTGATCTGACTCTGGATATACATTTTCTGTATTTTTTGTTTTGTTTTTGTCTTTTATTGACGTATAGTTGATTTACAGTGTTGTTGTGTTATTGTGGAAGATAAATTATACATTTAAATTGAATTTAAATAAAATAATTTGATAAGGAATGTAAAATATTTTTTCACCACATCTCATCCAAGTAAGAGATACAACTCATTATTCTGAAATATCAAATCATAGAATACTACCCATATTTTGAGGAGAAGGAATTATGTTTGAGACTTACTCTTTTCAGAAGTTCCCACATAATTCAAACTTCTTTTTCCATGGGAGATTACGTATCACCAAACCATGACATATTAGGTTGCATTATGAGTTTGTTAATATTCAGTCATTCTTAACCTTCAAATTAGGAATTCCATATAGTGCAACCTAATACATTAAACATGTTTACCTCTTAATAACTTATTAGTATATCTTAAATATCTCTTGATAAACGTAAGGTCAAGTACCTTCCTCCAGAAGAGATCTAATCTCCTTTTTACAGATGGGAGTGAGTTTGCTTGAGATGGTATATATTCCTAAATTGTAGTCTAATATATAGGAAGATATACTTTCTTTAATTGAGTATGCATCAATCGTAAGCAAGGAATCGAAGCAAAGCAGTAAAAGGCAGAAATGCTACTGAATGTCACTGTCATGGTAATTTTTAAACTCTAGTACAATATTTATAACATTTTTAATCAGCTGGGAATGACCAAAGAATGTTTCATTGCTTTTCCCCTGTAACGTACTTATACAGATTTTATTGCTGCTGAATAAAATGAAATTTATTTTTGTATACTGATTTTGTATACAGAAACCTGATACTGTAAATACATATTGGGAGATTTTATTTTGTATTTTTGCTGTAAATAATCATCATACGAAAATAATGAGAACCATATTCCTTCCTTCCCAGTTGTTGCAAACCCATTCTTATTTTTCTTGACTTTGCTAAGCTGGCTAGAACATTTAGTACAATGTCAAAAAAAATTGATTATAGCAGGCACTCTTGTCCCTAATATTAGAGTGAATGTTAACTTCTTTTCTCTACTAAGAATTCTGTTTGCTATATGGAAGTTTAGTTCAGTTCATAGTTTAAGTTTTGTTTTTTGGGTTTTTTTCCCACAAATGAGTGCTTTTCTTCATCTTTGAGGTGATTAAGCATCTTTAATATTTTTGTATTGGTGAACTTCATTCTTTCTAATGTTAAAATGAATCTCTCACTTCTGGGATAAATTTATTAATGTTTTATGAATAACTGAGTCTATTTGCTAGTATTTGGTTTAGTATGTTCACATTTCTGTTTATAAGTGAGATTGACGTGCCATTTTCCATTTTTTTTACTATCTTTGTTAGATGTGGATAGCAAATCAAATTTACTAGTCCTGTAAAATGACACGGGGAATGTTTCTCTATTTGTATACTCAGAAGTATTTATTTTATTTTATTTTTAAAATTATTTTTATTTTTATTTATTTTTGGCTGTGTTGGGTCTTTGTTGCTGCGTGTGGGTTTTCTCTAGTTACGGCGAGCAGGAACTTTCTCAGGTTCCCACCTTTACAGAGTTTTATTTTAAATTCTCTTTTTCTATATTTTACATGCCATTTTTAGATTCTTTTAAATGGGGGTGTCTGTCAGAGTGTTTAGTCTATATACTTCCAGAAATGGAAGTTCTCTCTCATCCATGTTAATATTTATTCTTATGCTTATTTTATATCGAGGTCTCTGCTTTGGAGGGTAAAGAAACTTTCTCATATGGGGAAACACTTTTCTTCTATTTGGTCTTCTTTTGAGTGAAGAAGGAAAAGAATATATTCAGGGTGAAATAATAGCATATTCAAAAGTCCAGAAGTAAGAGAACACTTGTCTTATTAGGAGAACTGAAAGTAACTTACCATGATTGGGCTTGGGGAGTATGTTATCTGACTCCTACTGGAGATGTGGACATGCATAAAATCTTGGAAGGCATTCACAGGAAACTGAAAATTTTGAATTTTATCCTGAGAATAATGGAGAGAATTTGGTGATGATGATAATGATGGTTGTATAAATATATACTATTTATTGAATTATTACCATTTATTATGCCCTGTGCTGTAAACTATATAGATTGTTTTTAATCCTCAAAATAAACCCGTGAAGTAAGTTTTGGGGATTTTAAGAAATAAGTACAGATACATTAATTCACTATGTAGAGGATGTTCTGGGAACTTGTGGTATGAGCAGACTTCAGTAAGAATGAGTAATTAGAGATGGCTAGAGTCTATGAATGGATAATATTAATAATAATAGTAAAGTAATAATATTATGAAGCAAAAACAAAAGAAGTATATTTTCTTTTATTTATTTATTTATGTATGTATGTATGTATTTGGCTGCACTGTGTCTTAGTTGCAGCATGCAGGATCTAGTTCCCTGACCAGGGATCTAACCCAGGCCCCCTGCATTGGGAGCACAGAGTCTTAGCCACTGGACCACAGGGAAGTTCCAAGAAGTATCTTTTTTATTGAATTATGGTTGATTTACAGTGTTGTGTTAGTTTCAGGTATACAGCAAAGTGAATCAGTTATACGTATACATATATGCACTTTTTTAGATTCTTTTCCCATATAGGCCATTACAGAGTATTGAGTAGAGTTCCCTGTACTATACAGTAGGTCCTTATTAGTTACCAATTTTATATATAGTAGTGGTATATGTCAATCCCAATCTCCCAGTTTATCCCTCCCCCTGCTTTCCCCCCACCCCAGTAACCATAAGTTTGTTTTCTACATCTGTGACTCTTTCTATTTTGTAAGTAAGTTCATTTGTATCCTTAGATTCCACATATAAACAATATCATATGATATTAGTCTTTCTCTGTCTGACTTAATTCACTCATTATGACAATCTCTAGGTCCATCCATGTTGCTGCAAATGGCATTATTTCGTTCTTTTTTATGGCCGAGTAATATTCCATTATATACCACATCTTCTTCATCCATTCCTCTGTTGATGGACACTTAGCCTACTTCCATGTCTTGGCTATTGTAAATGGTGCTGCTATGAGCATTGGGGTGCATGTACTTTTCGAATTAGTTTTTTTCCGGATATATGCCCAAGAGTGTGATTGCTGGATCACATGGTAACTCTAGTTTTTTAAGGAACCTCCATACTATTTTCCATAGTGGCTGCACCAATTTACATTCTTACCAACAGTGTAGGAGGGTTCCCTTTTCTCCACACCCTTTCCAGCATTTGTTATTTGTAGACTTTTTGATGATGGCCAAGAAGTACATTTTTATGCTGTAATCTTTTCCATTTTATAGTAGCAATATTTTGCCCATATCACATATTTATTTGCTCAGGTATTATCTTTCTTTTATCATCAAAGCCGAACCTTAGAAAATGATGTTATTATCTCACTCAAAGTTAAGCTAAATTTTTATTTCTCCTAAGGGAATTAACCTTTTACTTTGGAGGAGGAAATCTTATTTAATTGTTCCATTGTAACCATCGTAAAATCAGTAGAAAAGGAAAAATGTAAAAGATGTACAAAACTTCTTCTTACCACTCTGTCAAAGAACAAGGGGTACTCGTTTCATCCAACTACATGAAAAGACGTTTCAGGTTTCAGACTGATTTCTTGTGTCATTTATGTGTAAGGATTGTTTGGTTGAACTGAAAACTTTCTAATTTTCTAGCGGCTATATATTATATTTATGTATTCATTCATGCATTAATCTTTGTACATCAAGCATGTATTGATAATCTATTATATGCCAGGGGTTAGGGACCTATAGTGCTGAATTATAAATAGTTCAAGACTTGCTAAACTTGTAGTAAAATGGAAAAATATCCACATTAAAAGTATGCAAGTGAGAATTCCAGGTTGAGATAGTAGTGTAAAGCTGCCCACAGCATTTCCCTTTCCAGTATCTAACCAAGCATTCCTTTATGTACAGAAGTGACAGTCAGGCCTTCTCAAATATGAAAGAAGTTGTGTAATACATCATCTGTATATTGTATTATAAACTGTATACTGCAATAGAATTGAAAAAATAATTCAACAAATTATGTACTGCATCCTTGTAGAGAATTCAGGAATGGCAGGAAATTTGATCCAGTAGTGATTATCAGAATTTCTGTAAGAAAGTGTATGAAACTGGTTGCAGAAGAGATAGAAATATTATACATTTTGTTTACAAAAATAAGGAAGTGATCAGAGTGGAAGTGAGAAGTATCAGAGTTTCAAGTTTTAATCTCTGAATCTGGTAATATCTAAAATTAAAACACATAGTTAAATAATACCAACTGAAGTCCTTTGCTTTAATTACTATTTATTCCTAACCTCTGAGGGATCTTTTAAGAGAACAATCTCTCTTATGATAAATAAATTTATATTTAATTTTTCAACAGGGTTTTACTGAGGTTTTCAGTTTTACTTGAGATGTTCTTTTACTAAATTTAAATAAATCCAATTAAATATTGTTACTGAAATAGCATAAACTGTATGAACACATTTTAAAAATTGCCTTATCTCCTGACTGATCAGTCCTTCTACTTGAGTATGTCGTATGAGTCAGGATCTGGTCCAAGAAACCGAGCTCACATGCCAGGTAGTCCAATGGAAGGACTTGACCACTGCAGACTAATTGCAAAGATGTTTAAAGAGCTGAAAGGCAAGTAGGGGCCATTTAGAGAATCTGTAGATTAGCAACACCAAGAAGTCCATATCACCCTACAGCTGGAGATGATAGATGTGATGGTACCTCAGTCCCAAAGCTAGGGTTACCAGATTGGAATGGGTTGACTGAATGTATGTGAAAGCTGCATGGTAGCAGCCAGAACCACAGATTCAGGGACTGTCCAAAGTGAGCTGGGGCTATGGAGAGAAATACCTATTGACAGAGAAGCATCTCAAAGCAGAAACAAAAGAGAACTAACTCTTCCCCAGTCTTTGTGATCCTGTCAGTTCCTCATAACAGCAAAACCTAGCCAGAACCCAGTGACCAAGGATGGCAGAATATGCAGAGAAAAGGCAGAATAAACATGCAAGTGGCTGGTACATCTGTCTAAAGAGATATTTGAGTTGATGGTTATCTTTTGCTTAAAAATGGTTATTTCTAAATGTTGGACTTTTGGATGATTTAAGTTTTCTTATTTTTACTATAGGTAAGCTAGAAGAAACTTCCAAATGATAATTGTTGAACTTAGTATTTGAACTTAGACTTGTAAATGAGGGGGGAAGAAGTATTTAAAGTGGAGTTCACCACAGTGGAAAAATTATTAGAGTATTTGGAGAAGAATAATACCTTGACTGTTGCTACCACAGGTTATACAGAATAACGATTGGGAGAGCAAGATGAGAAGACAGCAAGGCAGGGATGGAAAAGGACCTTCCTACTTAGAAGTTTGAGTTTTTCAGTTTGCATTGGACCATTCTGAAAAGTTTTTAAGTTACAAAGAGACACAATCACAGATGTAGGGTTTTTTTTGTCTTTATTGTAGTATAATTCTTTACAATGCTGTGTTAGTTTCTGCTGTATAACAAAGTGAATCAGCTATACATATACATACATCTCTATATCTCCTCCCTCTTGCATCTCCCTCCCACCCTCCCTATCCCACCCCTCTAGGTGGTCACAAAGCACTGAGCTGATCTCCCTGTGCTATGCGGCTGCTTCCCACTAGCTATCTCTTTTACACTTGGTAGTGTGTATATGTCAGTGCTACCCTCCCACTTCATCCCAGCTTCCCCTTCCCCCACTCTGTGTCCTCAAGTCCATTCTCTACATGTGCATCTTTATTCCTGCCCTGCCACTAGGTTCATCAGTACCATATTTTTAGATTCCATATATATGCATTAGCATACGGTATTTGTTTTTCTCTTTCTGACTTACTGCACCCTGTATGACAGACTTTAGGTCCATCCACCTCATTACAAAGAACTCAATTTTGTTCCTTTTTATGGCTGAGTGATATTCCATTGTATATATGTGCCACACCTTTTTTATCCATTCAACAGATGTATTTTAGATCAACTACCCTGCTAGCATTAAGGAGTATAGTGGTGGAAAAAATAATTCAGAAAATGTTTCCTGGGTCTGCATTAAAGATAAAAAATAGAATATTAACAACAGTGTATTTACATCACATGCATGAGTTAGTAATTTTGCTTTAAACTTGCAATAATGTATGAGAGGTGATCAACTTAGTCCTGGAAAAGACATTTGTGTTGTCTTTAGGTGAATACTTTCCTTACTTGATCTAATAGGGATGTCATTGGAATATAGACTAATGAAAAATTTAGGAAATTTGGTAGCTCATTATAGTTGGCAAAAATCTCATATATAAATTGTTGCATAAATTAACCCTGGGTCTAAAACTAATTATCCAAGAATTCCCCATTAACCTTTAAAAAAATAACAGTTCAGTTTTCAAGTATTGTTTAATGCCTAGTGTATACATATAATAATAGGTACTGAAGAGAAAATATAAGTGAAGTGTAATATGTTTACCTTAAAAAGCTCACACGTTAATGGAAGCTATAATTTGCATTCAGTATTAGATTCAGTGATAATGTACATAATAAAGGGCAAATTGAATGGTTGGCAGCAGATGTCATAAAAGCTCAGATAATTGGGAGACCAATATGGAATGATTTGGATGAAGAAAACTTGATAAAGTAAAGACACCTTAGGATCTTCCTAGAGTTTTATGTCATTTTATTTTTTTCATGATTATCACCATTTCATTATTCCTAAATGACTGTTTTAAATATTTTTCCAGCCTGTTGATACAGAATTATTTATTAACAAATGAAATGCTTGCATTAGATTTTCCTTTATTTCACAAAGAGCAGAAATAATTATGATCAAAATGTAGTCCAGGGGCCTACATTTGTTTTTTGGATTTCTTCCTTTCATTCTTCTTTCAATGAAAATATATTCATCACCACATTGGAGCACTAATGTCCAAATTTAGTTTTATTAAACCCATTGGGTATGTATATCCTTGAATTATTTCAAAGCCACTGAAAATATTAATTGATAAAATACCATACCAGTGACATGGCAGATAATGATTTGTTTTTCTAAGAAACCCTTTGGCATAGTAGATGATATACTTGTTCATTTATCAGTATATGTGAAGAAAGATCACAAGAATATAAAGTAAAGCATGAGTCTATTATACCATAAAAATTTTTTTGAAGTATTAAAAATAAAAAATAGGATTCAGTAGGTTGATTTTGCCTAAAATGTAATGACACGTTATCTTTAGTTTTAGTTTAGGAATCTTAAACTCAAAATGTGAGCTGAAATAGTTCTCTCTGTTCCCTAGTTTTACCAGAGTGATGAATACTAGGTATGATTTTCTTTTTGCTGGTTAGTCATCTTATGGGAGACAGCTTTTTTACCTACTAGTTTAAAACCAACCTTCTTTGAGGTTCTGTTTTCCTCCAGTCCAACCATGAGGTCATCATGTTGGAGCTATCAATTGACAGACCCTGTTACACTGCCCACAGTCGGGCCCATGAAAAAGGCCTGCTCCCTGTTCCATGACCAGGAAGAGTGGCCTAAGAATTAACATGTGAACCCAGCAAAGTAATTGAATATTTTATCCAATGTATTTCTATATGGAGTTGGCACAGAAAAGCCTCTTTCTTCTATGATGTAAGTATCAGAGCTCTGAGCCCCTGAAGACCTTGTCTTCCTTCATGCAGAGAACTGAGACAGTAGCCAACAATTTGCTTTGACTGCCTGAATTCCCTGATTGAAATCATGTTAAACTGAAACTACTATAATTTTGCATCTCTCTCTTCATTTCTGTGTGCAATTGAAGTATCCTTCTGTAAATCTTTTTATTTTAAATTCTTTTCTTAAATTTCTTGAAACCTAAGAATATCACCTGTTATATACCTTCCTCATGGCAGTATCTGAAAAATAATTGCAGGTCCACAATATTTTATTCTAAATCCTTGGTACCAGATACAGTTCAGAATTTAGATGTCATGTAGAATTCCAGGGTTTGCAGGGCAGCACTCTGGAGACAAACTCATTAAGATTTCTATAGTGATATAAATGAACACTCACACTAAATCTAAATGGGATTAGAAAGAGTTAGGAATGTTCTGCTGTCAGTTCAGATCAGTTTTGTTTCCAAATGAATTTTAACACCAAACCCAGGAAAAAAACCTGTTTTCAGGGATCTTTGGATTTTGGAATTGCAGAAAAAGATTGGGAACTGTGCTCTAGTTTATGTTAACTATTAAAGAATATATCTCCTAATCTTAAAGATAGAATTTAAAGATCCATGCCTGTTGAAAACTTGTAATAACTATCTCATAAATTGCCCCCAGCCATTCCTGTCCCCCACCTACAGGCCATTCCCAGTGAGACAGTATTGTATGTGGGGATGAAATGCATAGGATGAATGTGGGCATTTGGGGTTGAAATGTAAGCAACAAGACTTCTATATCTATCCATCAATCCATCCATCCATCCAAGGACAGAGAGGGACAGAGAGAGAGGGAGAGAGATTTATTTTAATAAACTGGCTTAAGCAGTTTTGGAGACTGGCCATCCAAAACAGGCAGAGCCAGTGTCCCTGTTCAAGTCCAAAGGCTGAAAGCTGCTATGGAACCAGCAAGAGCAAATATTCCAGTTCAAAGGCCACCTGTCAGGCAGGAGGATTCTCTCTCACTGGGGGGGAAGGTCAGCCTTTTGTTCTATCCAGGCCTTCAACTGATAAAATGAGGCCCACCCACATGATGGAGGGCAATCTGCTTTGCTCAGTCTACTGATTTAAATGTTAATCCCAGTCAAAAAACTCTCACAGAAATACCCAAATAATGTTTAACCAAATGTCTGGGCACCACAGGGCCCAGTCAATTTGACATGTAAAATTAACCATCACAAGATAGTGTAAATATTTCCTGTCTGGGACTGCTTTGTAATGTGATATTTAAATATCATATATTAGAATAGTCATAATTTTTCTTCCCATTATTTTTTCACTTATTGCTGTTCTACTAAAGTGAAAACAGATTCACTCAATCGTAGGGTATTTAATTCATTTGTAAATCATGCTCTTTTCCGCTTAAAATAATTCAGAAATTTAGTATAGTGTATTATTGTCCTTTCATCACCATTGACACTGTCCCCTGGTTCCTTTTTGAGTTCTCAGTATTCCTGTTACAAAGGGAGGCTGAAGGAAATATTGCCTGAGTTTCCATATATTAATTTATTTCTGTGAAAACCAGAAGCTGGCAGATCATCATATAATACATTGCCTATATTTTGATGATTGCCTATACTTGATGATTAAGTTAGTCTTCTGAAAAAAAATCACTATTTGAGATTTTGTCTTTCATCTTACAAATGTGAAATAAAAATTAGTTTAATTTTGTAATTAATTTGTTATCCAGCATTGATTTGATTATATTTCTGTCATGTTACATATTACTCATATGAGGATACCTACTTCACTGCCCTATGTAGTTGAATGTAAATTTGACCTTAAAATATTTTTTTTAGGAAATGAATATATTGCATGAGAAATTTTCCTGTGTCACACAAGTCCAGTTATTTGGCTTTATAATTTTATTCCAAGTCATAAAGAAACATTGTTTCCTCCCCCAAAAAAAACAATGGAAGGCATGAAAATATCCTGTGTCTGACGAATGGTCTTTCTTTAAGACAATAAACTTATAACCTGCAACAGAAAATTGCTAGTTCTAGAAAAAGATATACTGCTAATTATATATAGTATTTTTCACCAACCAGTCATATAGAACTATTATCAAATAATATTTCACCAACATCCTCACAAATAGCAATGAAATCACAGGGATTACCAATGATATCATTTCTTCTAAATAAAGATCATAAATATACAATTTAAGTAAATTAAAAATCACTGTAAAGTTGCCTACCAGTTAATTCAACATAAGTGAAAGCTTCAAAGATAAATATAAAATCTTACTCTGTGTCAGGCATTCAGGACACACAGGCGAACATGTCTAATATACTCTCTGCCCACACACAGAATATAAATTGCAGGACATGTTGTGGATCATTGCAAAGAGCCCTCAGTTTGGCTTTCCAGCATTGTCCAGGCCCTGGTGCTTCCTTTGGTTAGTGTTGTTTCTGGTCATGTTGCTGTTTCCTCATCAGTTCTAAGGGAAATGATTCTTGAGAGCTATTTTCAAATATTAAAAATTTAGTGTTTTTTAAAGAATTTTAACAGGAACATTAGCTTACATTTATTTAAATGGATACATGTTACCATATACAAAGATATACATAGCATACACACAAAATTTCAGAACAGCATTTGATTGTTTTTTAACAGTACCTTTTTGACCTTCACACATATAGACAGTTTGATTTTTACAATCACTGTTGCTATATGTTGGCATGCCTTTGAGGTTAAGGAATAGAAAAAGTATAAGAAACTTAAAGGCAAAAACAATTTAAGTTGCAGAACAGCAAGACAGCAACAGAAATAAATCCTCCCCTGCTGGGAAGTAAGCTGATTAAAGATGATAACCAGATGCAAACAGGAAGCACAAATGGATAAATTATATAAGGTCATAGCAGGAAGTGAAAATCAGTACTTTTCACAGTGAGACAGCAGTCCAGCCAGTACTTACTTCATGGAAGTGTAGATCAGAGTTTAAAGATCCAGATTGGAATTCTTGAGTCCACTTCTCTAGTTCTTTACTTTATAATACACTCGTGTCACCCACACATATTTTGGTCAAACATAAACAGTCAAACATACACTGGGTGGACATTGTTGAAGACTGTTAGTAGTTTGAACACTGGAAGATGATTTAGGTTTTTACATTTGGCAATACAGTGACTTCTTGAACCATCCCATAAAGTCCAAAATACCTATACTTAAGTAAATAAAATAACTTAAAAGTTAGGCAGGTTTTTGAGTTCCACGATGAAGCTGAGAGCAAAGGACTCCAATGTCCCAGGAAATGGCAAAATCACAAGAGAGAAAGAAGCTGGCTTTCTGAATTACTAGGTGGAAGGCAGACCTTACACATCCCAGAGGACTGTCACAATACATGCAGTTTCAACCTTAGTGACTTCAAGACAATAATAGCTTTATAATTGTTAGGATTTTCTAGTAAACCAAGAAAGGATCAGATGAAATTTCAAAAATATGCATAAACCACTCCCTATAACAATACTTTAATAGAGATAGGAGACCTTCAAGATGGTGAAAAAGTAAGATGTGGAGATCACCTTTGTCCCCACAAATACATCAGAAATACATCTACATGTGGAACAACTCCTACAGAACACCTACTGAACGCTGGCAGAAGACCTCAGACCTCCCAAAAGGCAAGAAACTCCCCACGTACCTGGGTAGGGCAAAAGAAAAAGAAAAAACAGAGACAAAAGAATAGGGACGGGACCTGCACCTCTGGGAGGGAGCTGTGAAGGAGGAAAGGTTTCCACACACTAGGAAGCCCCTTCGCGGGCAGAGACTGCGGGTGGCGGAGGGGGAGCTTCGGAGCCGCGGAGGAGAGCGCAGCAACAGGGGCGCGGAGGGCAGAGCGGAGAGATTCCCGCACAGAGGATCGGCACCGACCGGCGCTCACCAGCCCGAGAGGCTCGTGTGCTCACCCGCCGGGGCGGGCGGGGCTGGGAGCTGAGGCTCGGGCTTCGGTCGGAGCGCAGGGAGAGGACTGGGGCTGGCTGCGTGAACACAGCCTGAAGGGGCTAGTGCGCCACGGCTAGCTGGGAGGGAGTCTGGGAAAAGTCTGGAGCAGCCTAAGAGGCAAGAGACCATTGTTTCAGGGAGCACAAGGAGAGGGGGATTCAGAGCACCGCCTAAACGAGTTCCAGAGACGAGTGCGAGCCGCGGCTATCAGTGCAGACACCAGAGACAGGCATGAGATGCTAAGGCTACAGCTGCTGCCACCAAGTGCCACCTGTGTGCAAGCAGCAGCACAGCTGCTGCCACCAAGTGCCACCTGTGTGCAAGCACAGGTCAGTCTCCACACCTCCCCTCCTGGGAGTCTGTGCAGCCCGCCACTGCCAGGGTCCCAGGATCCAGGGACAACTTCCCCGGGAGAACACAAGGCGTGCCTCAGGCTGGTGCAACGTCATGCTGGCCTCTGCTGCCGCAGGCTCACCCGCGTCCGTACCCCTCCCTCCCCCCGGCCTGAGTGAGCCAGAGCCCCTGAATCAGCTGCTTCTTTAACACGTCCTGTCTGAGCGAAGAACAGACGTCCTCAGGTGACCTACACACAGAGGCGGGTCCAAATCCAAAACTGAACCCCAGGAGCTGTGCGAACAAAGAAGAGAAAGGGAAATTTCTCCCAGCAGCCTCAGGAGCAGTGGATTAAATCTCCACAATCAACTTGATGTACCCTGCATCTGTGGAATACCTGAATAGACAAAGGATCGTTCCAAAATTGAGGCAGTGGACTTTGGGAGCAATGATATACATATATTTTTCCTTTTTCTCTTTTTGTGAGTGTGTATATGTATGCTTCTTTGTGTGATTTTGTCTCTAAAGCTGTGCTTTTACCATTTGTCCCAGAGTTCTGCCTGTCCTTTGTTTTGTTTGTTTTCAGTATAGTTTTTAACACTTGTTATCATTGGTGGATTTGTTTTTGGTTTGGTTGCTCTCTTCTTTCTATCTTTCTTTTTTTTAATTACTTTTTAATTCTTTTTATGTTTAATAATTATTTTTTATTTTAATAACTTTATTTTATATTATTTTTCTTTCTTTCTTTCTTTCTTTCTTTCTTTCTTTCTTTCTTTCTTTCTTTCTTTTTTTCCTCCCTTTTCTTCTGAGCTGTGTAGCTGACAGGGTCTTGGTGCTCAGGTTGGTGTCAGGCCTGTGCCTCTGAGGTGGGAAAACGGGTTCAGGACATTGGTCCACTAGAGACCTTCCGGCTACATGTAATATCAAACGGTGAAAGCTCTCCCAGAGATCTCCATCTCAACGCTAAGACCCAACTCCACTCAACGACCAGCAAGCTCCAATGCTGGGCACCCTATGCCAAACAACTAGCAAGACAGGAACACAGCCCCACCCATTAGCAGAGAGGCTGCCTAAAATCATAATAAGGCCACAGACACCCCAAAACACACCACCGGATATGGACCTGCCCACCAGAAAGAAAAGATCCAGCCTCATCCACCAGAACACAGGCACTAGTCCCGTCCACCAGGAAGCTTACACAACCCACTGAACCAATCTTAGCCACTGGGGGCAGACAGCAAAAATAACAGGAATTATGAATGAGCAGCTTGTGAAAAGGAGACCCCAAACACAGTAAGGTCAGCAAAATGAGAAGACAGAGAAACACACAACAGATGAAGGAGCAAGGTAAAAACGCACCAGACCAAACAAATGAAGAAGAAATAGGCAGTCTAACTGAAAAAGTGTTCAGAGTAATGACAGAAGAGGTGATCCAAAATCTTGGAAATACAATGGAGAAAATGCAAGTAACGTTTAACAAGGAACTAGAAGAACTAAAGAGCAAACAATGATGAACACAATAAATGAAATTAAAAATTCTCTAGAAGGAATCAATAGCAGAATAACTGAGACAGAAGAACGGATAAGTGACCTGTAAGATAAAAAGGTGGAAATAACTACTGAAGAGCAGAATAAAGAAAAAAGAATGAAAAGAATTGAGGACAGTCTCAGAGACCTCTGGGACAACAGTAAACACACCAACATTCGAATTATAGCGGTCCCAGAAGAGGAAAAGAAAAAGAAAGGGACTGGGAAAATATTTGAAGAGATTATAGTTGAGTTGAAAACTTCCCTAATACAGGAAAGGAAATAGTTAATCAAGTCCAGGAAGCACAGAGAGTCCCATACAGGATAATCCAAAGAGAAACATGCCCAGACACATACTAATCAAACTATCAAAAATTAAATACAAAGAAAAAAATATTAAAAGCAGAAAGGGAAAAACAGCAAATAACATACAAGGGAATCCCCATAAGGTTAACAGTTGATCTTCCAGCAGAAACTCTGCAAGGCAGAAGGGAGTGGCAGGACATATTTAAAGTGATGAAAGGGGAAACCCTACAACCAAGATTCCTCTACCCAGAAGGAACCTCATTCAAATTCAATGGAGAAATTAAAACCTTTAAAGACAAGCAAAGGCTAAGAGAATTCAGCACCACAAAACCAGCTTTACAACAAATGCTAAAGGAACTTCTCTAGGCAGGAAACACAAGAGAAGGAAAAGACCTACAATAACAAACCCAAAACAATTAAGAAAATGGTAATAGGAACATACATATCGATAATTACCTTAAATGTAAATGGATTAAATGCTCCAACCAAAAGACACAGACTGGCTGAATGGATACAAAAACAAAACCCATATATATACTGTCTACAAGAGACCCACTTCACACCTAGGGACACAAACAGACTGAAAATGAGGGGATGGAAAAAGATATTCCATGCAAATGGAAATCAAAAGAAAGTTGGAGTAGCAATTCTCATATCAGACAAAATAGACTTTAAAATAAAGACTATTGCAAGAGACAAAGAAGGACACTACATAATGATCAAGGGATCAATCCAGGAAGAAGGTATAACAATTGTAAATATTTATGTGCCCAACATAGGAGCACCTCAGTACATAAGGCAAATGCTAACAGCCATAAAAGGGGAAATTGACAACAACACAATCATAGTAGGGAACTTTAACACCCCACTTTCACCAATGGACAGATCATCCAAAATGAAAATAAATAAGGAAACACAAGGTTTAAATGATACATTAAACAAGATGGACTTAATTAATTGATACTTATAGTATATTCCATCCAAAAACAACAGAATACACTTTCTTCTCAAGTGCTCATTGAACATTCTCCAGGATAGATTATATCTTGGGTCACAAATCAAGCCTTGGTTAATTTAAGAAAATTGAAATCATATCAAGTATCTTTTCCGACCATAGCACTATGAGGCTAGAAATCAATTACTGGAAAAAAATCTGTAAAAAATACAAACACATGGAGGTTAAACCATACACTACTAAATAACCAAGAGATCACTGAAGAAATCAAAGAGAAAATCAAAAAATACCTAGAAACAAATGAGAGTGAAACCACGATGACCCAAAACCTATGAGATGCAGCAAAAACAGTTCTAAGAGGGAAGTTTATAGCAATACAATCCTACCTCAAGAAACAAGGAACATCTCAAACAACCTAAACTTACACCTAAAGCAATTAGAGAAAGAAGAACAAAAAACCCCCAAAGTTAGCAGAAGAAAAGAGATCATAAAGATGAGATCAGAAATAAATGAAAAAGAAATGAAGGAAACAATAGCAAAGATCCATAAAACTAAAAGCTCGTTCCTTGAGAAGATAAACAAAATTGATAAACCATTAGCCAGACTCATCAAGAAAAAAAGAAGACTGAGTAGAATTAGAAATGAAAAAGGAGAAGTAACAACTGACACTGCAGAAATACAAAAGGTCATGAGAGATCACTACAAGCAACTCTATGCCAATAAAATGGACAACCTGGAAGAAATGGACAAATTCTTAGAAAAGCACAGACTTCTGAGACTGAACCAGGAAGAAACAGAAAATATAAACAGAGAATCACAAGCAGTGAAATTGAGACTGATTAACATCTTCGAACAAATAAAAGCCCAGGACCAGTTGGCTTCACAGGCGAATTCTATCAAACATTTAGAGAAGAGCTATAACCTATCCTTCTCAAACTCTTCCAAAATATAGCAGAGGGAGGAACACTCCCCAACTCATTCTATGAGGCCACCATCACCCTGATACCAAAACCAGACAAAGATGTCACAAAAAAGAAAACTACAGTCCACTATCACTGATGAACATAGATGCAAAAATCCTCAACAAAATACTAGCAAACAGAATGCAACAGCACATTAAAAGGATCATATACCATGATCAAGAGGGGTTTATCCCAGGAATTCAAGGATTTTTCAATATATGCAAATTAATCAACGTGATACACCATATTAACAAATTGAAGGAGAATAACCATATGATCATCTCAAAAGATGCAGAAAAAGCTTCGGCAAAATTCAACACCCATTTATGCTGAAAACCCTCCAGAAAGTAGGCACAGAGGGAACTTACCTCAACATAATAAAGGCCATATATGACAAACAGACAGCCAACATCATTCTCAGTCATGAAAAACTGAAACCATTTCCACTAAGATCAGGAACAATATAAGGTTGCCCACTCTCACCACTATTATTCAACATAGTTTTGGAAGTTTTAGCAACAGCAGTCAGAGAAGAAAAAGAAATAAAAGGAATCCAAATGAGAAAAGAAGAAGTAAAACTGTCACTGTTTGCAGATGACATGACACTATACATAGAGAATCCTAAAGATGCTACCAGAAAACTACTAGAGCTTATCAATGAATTTGGTAAAGTAGTAGGGTACAAAATTAATGCACAGAAATCTCTTGCATTCCTATACACTAATGATGAAAAATCTGAAAGAGAAATTAAGGAAACACTCCCATTTACCATTGGAAGAAAATGAATAAAATACCTAGGAATAAACCTACTTAAGGAGACAAAAGACCTTTATGCAGACAACTATAAGACACTGATGAAAGAAATTAAAGATGGTACAAACAGAGGGAGAGATATACCATGTTCTTGGAAGAATCAACATTTTGAAAATGACTATACTACACAAAACAATCTACAGATTCAGTGCAATCCCTATCAAACTACCAAGGCATTTTTACAGAACTAGAGCAAAAAATTTCACAATTTGTATGGAAACACAAAAGACCCTGAATAGCCAAAGCAATGTTGAGAAAGAAAAACAGAGCTGGAGGAATCTGGCTCCTGGACTTCAGACTATACTAGAAAGCTACAGTAATCAAGACAGTATGGTACTGGCACAGAAACAGAAATATTGATCAATGGAACAGGAGAGAAAGCCCAGAGATAAACCCACGCACATATGGTCACCTTATTTTTGATAAAGGAGGCAAGAATGTACAATGGAGAAAATAAAACCTCTTCAATAAGTGGTGCTGGGAAAACTGGACAACTACATGTAAAAGAATGAAATTAGAACACTCCCTAACACCATACACAAAAATAAACTCAAAATGGATTAAAGACCTAAATGTAAAGTCAGACAGTATAAAACTCTTAGAGAAAAACATAGGCAGAGCACTCTATGACAAATACTCTATGCCAACACATATATGTGGAATCTAAAAAAAAAAAAAAGGTTCTGAGGAACCTAGGCGCAGGACAGGAATAAAGATGCAGATGTAGAGAATGGACTTGAGGACACGGGGAGGGGGAAGGGTAAGCTGGGATGAAGTGAGAGAGTGGCATGGACATATATACCCTACAAAATGTAAAATAGCTAGCTAGTGGGAAGCAGCCGCATAGCATAGGGAGGTAAGCTCAGTGCTTTGTGACCACCTAGAGGTATGGTATAGGGAGGGTGGGAGGGAGACTCAACAGGGAGGAGATGTTGTTATATGTATATATATAGCTGATTCACTTTGTTAAAAGGCAGAAGCTAACACACCATTGTAAAGCAATTATACTCCAATAAAAATGTTAAAAAATAAAAGGCAGGTTCTCAATTTTAAAAACAATCTAAGCATAAATTTGTCATACTGAATAGAGCAAACACTACAGGGAAGAAGACAAAGGGAATTAATATGAAACTAAATCTGAATTGAAGGTCTCCTTGCTGATTTAAAAATAGGCACTTCCTTGCCAATGAAATAAGAACATGTGAATATTCATTTGTTACCTTGAAATTTAGTTTGCTTCCTTAAGAAAGTGCCACTAACAGCTGTAATTGGCACAATTACCAGCTTAAAGTTTTCTCTTTGGTCTTCCATTTGAAATGTTAAAGAAGTTTGATTATCTGTACTAATCAGGCTGACAAGTAATATGTACAAAATATCTAGTTAGTCTGAAAAAAGAAGTTTCAAGCCATATATATACTTGGTTTCAATGAACTGAAGTATCTATCTCAAGAAAGTTTACTTCTATCTGCCAGTTAATAATTCTTCTGGAGTATTTTTGATGAACTCAGAACCAGCCTTGGCTCTGTCAGATAAATGTTTATTTACATCATGCTTCTCCTTTACATGTGCTTACAATCTGGTGGGAGAAATGATTTGCACAAATTTGTCACAAGCAGTACAAGGAAGCCTTTAACGGCTCAAGTGTATGGCATCAGCTATTCAATTTGTGCTAGTTGGACAACTTGTTTCCAACTAATGGGGAGGAAACAAACCATGGCTCTCCTACCTTCTCATGTCCCAGGTCTTTTTACATCTGAGCCTATGGAGGCCCTGCTCTGGAAAACTCAGCCAGATTCTAGAATCTGACTTTTCTGCACATGTTTTTTTTTTTTTTTTCCCTGATGGCCTTTTCTTTCCACTTTTCTCCTGTCAAATTCCTGC
>NW_006787203.1:1367730-1401615 GCF_000442215.2 Lipotes vexillifer
CTGCTTTCCAGTAAGCCCTACTGGACCTTCCAGAAGAGTCAGCATCCCCTCCATGTGCTTCTGCAGCGCCCTGGGTGAGCCACTCCCGTTCCCACCCCACTGTACTATAAGCACAGGCCCATTTGCCGCCCTCCTTCCTGATTGGGCACAGGGCTATGTCCAAGCACTTAGCACAATGTGTGTTTCGTGAAAGTAAGGGGGTTGGATGAATTCAGTAAAAAGAATGAAGTAGAGAGTACATCTGTTCTCTTCCAACCCCTAACAGAGAAGTAAGACTTACAGTGCTATCTCTGGAGCTGAGATCTGGTGGTCATACAGGGACTGCCGGGCACCCATGCTGTGGTTTTGTCATTAGCAATCACACCTGGGGTGGTGCTTCTAGCCCCCTCTCACCATGGCCATTTCATGACCTCCTCTCTCACTCCCTCATATGTATGTATATGTGTGTATGTATATATATGTAACTGAATCACTGTGCTGCGCACCCGAATCTAACACATCATTGTAAATCAACTATACTTCATTAAAAAAAGGAAAAACTAAAAATTATAAAAAAGAAATTAATATGAATGAGATGAAAGATAATGATTGTAAATTTATTAAATCATCTAAAAACTGTATTTGGGTATGAGGAAGTTTATGAAAAGGAGGAAAAGCTGAGTAAATTAGGGAAACATTCATGACAGACGTTGGCCCTGATTATGGAGTGTGAGGCTCTTCCATGTGTGAGAAATAACTTGTACAAAGACTTTGATGAGAATGTTTTCCTATTCTTACAACCTTAGAGAATTGGAAGATTAAAAGTATCTCCATTACTTCAATTATCAGCTGCCACAAAGGCCTAGCCAGATACAGGTGACCAGGGCTAAGTTAACTGGCTATTCCCAAGAAAATTAGGCATTTTTAAACTTAATAATTTCCCTAAAATATAAAAGGAAAGAATGCTTGGAGTGGACCAGTGAATAAAGGAGAAGGGGGACATTTTGGAAGATTGAGTGTCTTACGTGCAGCTTTTGAAATTTCTTGCCTGGAGTGTATCCAATATTTGAGGGCTTAAATATTACCTTTCCTATCTTTGGAGTTTTTTATATGAATGATAAATTATAATGTTGGTTGGTTTACGTTTTTTATTTCTCTGCTTGCAGTCAATATTTGTTTAAATCTTTGTTTTCTTTGTAATTGCTTCCTTCTCACCAATTCATTTATAGCACCAAAACAAAGAGGTTGGTAACTTGGGACCAAATTCTCCTAATTCTGATCCAGATTTGCAAAAATGAAGCAAAGGCAACATTTGTCAGTTTTCTGGCAGAGATGCTTATGCTGGGCAATCATTTGTGTTGTTTTTAGAAAAGGAAGGCTAAAAATCTTATTTTCTCATTCCTACATAAAATAAATTCTGGACTGTATGACAACTTTCACTGCCAACTCCAATGTGTAGAATTCCAGCAGTTGGATTTTTTTTCTGAAATGACTTCAAAATTCTGTGCTTCTGTTTGTTGCTTTATAAAAAAGCACCCATCTTCTTATTCAAAATTGCAAGTATTCTCCAGGTTATCTGCTCCCACCTTAAGCCAAATACACTGGTTCTGAAAGTCAGTTAGGATCAGTGTGTCTTAAAAAGTCAGATCATGGGCCTTGTAGCTCTCTGCTGAATAAATCTGTTCCTTTTTTCCTCCTCTTCCCCTCACTCCTCCATCAAAATGTCCTCTGTTGCATTTTTCCCCACCCAACAATGATCCACTGTGGATATTGATTAGAATTTGGAAAACAAGAGCTGAACATTTACTTTGAATACACTACTGCAAGTTTGAAAAGTGATTTGGCATGTTGGGCTGGTATCTCAACTTCCTTTGAAACTTGACCTTTGAAGTGAAGAAGTTAGGATACCTGTTGGGTTATTCCTTCTGCAGTGTAATGACTCTCAAGGAGCATTAATTCTGACACTTCATAACAGTAAGCTTCTCCATGCTCTATATAATTTACTTAGCTCCTTTGGTGCTAATAGGATCTAACCCCAACATGGTACACAGCATGGCTTCCTAGACAAACACAGGTCCAAAGCAAGGACATAGAATCTATGTTTTCTGCTATGCTGCCTTGACAAAGCTGCTTTCTCCAGTGGTTTTTTCCTACTGTACTCTCTACTTGCTTATTTCTAGCATTCCAAATGTTGAAGTGATGCTGTTGCATTGCACTATTTGTATGGAAGAAATTCAAGAATGCACGCAGGAGGTACAAGTGTGAATTCATGTTAGTTCTAGAGACTAGCCAAATTTTAAAACTAGTTTTAATTACAGAGACGTTGTTTTGTATTATATTACTTGAAAATGTTTTTTCTGTCTTCTAACTGAATACTAGTTGTAGAACTTCAGCTTTTCTTCAGTTAGACAGGAAAGATTCATTGGTTCTTGGGAGTCATCCTTCGCCAGGCATAGTGCTAATTTAGGTGTGGCAGTATCACAAGTGTGTTCTATGACACAAAGATACACTTAGAGCTTTCCAAACATGAAAATGTGTTATTTTTATTTACTTTGGATAAGATAGATTATACTTTTCCAAGTGGGTGTGTATATCAGACATCACAATAAATAGATTTCCAACGTAACAACAAACATGTTATTAAATAATGTATGCAAAATTCCCACTTCCTAGTAGAAGCCTAAAATGGAAAGTCAGTCAACCATCTTTGTTTTCTAGGCTAGCTAGGAATTACAGAATAAAATGTGGGGAGGAAATTGTGAAGATACCTTTTCCTCCTTATAAAGATTCAAAAAGGAAAGCATTTTCAACTGCCTGCTATGAGATTTTGAGATTTTATAAGTATTCCCTGTAGACTTTAGGGGTTGTTTTCTTATTTCCTGTTTAAATATTAGTTACAGAATACTAATTATACAATACCTATAGTTATATTTCACAAATAATGTAATTATAAATGTTGATAAATTGATTACCACTAATTATAATATTCTGATAGAAAACTAATTGTAAAACTGACTCTGTACTCTGAGAAAATGTAGATGGTAGTAGTTGCTGCAGCCTATTTTTCTGCTCAAATAGCTGTACTTTTAATAATTTATTCCAGAGTTTAAAGAAGCAGACTATATGTGTCATTTCTTTGCTTGTTTCATTTCTGTTAAGTTAATATTTTTGTGGTTAAATGTACTTCAAGCACTTTTTTCAAACTCATACAATTTGCTTTCGGGTTGAAGCAATTTTAAAACCCAGATAAGTGGCTGAAGCAGAAAGTTTTATCTTTGTTAGCAATAAATCAACAAATCCAATTAGGAAAATGTGTATCCACAAAAATCTGACAAGACAATATAGTCAGCTTTCAGTTTTATAGGATCAGCAACTTAAGGCAGGTACACATAAAACAAGCTCAAATATATTATGCAAGAAATGGGCCATAAAATTCCATTGTTTAATCAGCAGAAAAGATTTGTCAAGGGAATAAATTGTTCTGTGGACCCTGCAGGTTTAATCTAAACCTGAATCTTGGTTTGTAGTGCACATGACAGCTTACCTTGAGGCCTGAAAGGATGAGCTCTCCTAGGACCACAGGTGAAGAAAATCTCTCATACAAGGTTGACTGCACCCACCACTACCTTTTCTCTTAGAATAATACATAATTAGCTAATGACTTCTTCAAAGTAAAGATTGGTTTTACTGATAGAATATTTTTCTCTGAATTCTCTTGAAGTAATATATAATTTTATAAATCATAGTGACATAATTCAACTATTGGAAAATGTCTTTCAAAAATTTTGTAATTGTATTTTTATAGTATTTACTTCAGAACAGATATAATTTCAGTCCTGGGGAATGTTGAGTTACAGTCCATGTTAAAAAAAAAAAAAGTAAATTACAAGGTTTAGAAAAAAAGAGTTGATTGATTTTAAGTTTTTAACAAAGTTTTATTAAATAATAGGTTGGCATGCTAAGAGGGACTATGTAAAGAATATTAAAAATATTTGACCCTGTCAAGGCATTATGCTAAATTAATACATATTATAATTTTTAATGTGTGGTTACTCTGCAGTGCTTAACCTCTGTGAATATTGATCATTTCATAGCAGAAGTTTTTAATATTTATAGATTAAAAGTTTCTGAACATGAATTAAGAGGAGGTGGCAGGGGGTGAGACTGAGGTGGGCTGATAACATATCTTTCTCCCATTCTTCTGGAATCATCTCCATTCAGTTTACTAGTCCAGATAAGGGAGATCCTTTTGAGAATTGCCTCTAAAGAAATGATTTGATGGTGATGGTTTCAGTTTCATACACAGGCATATTACTTAAGCAGATGACTAATGGGTGGTAGAAGGTACCTCTGTTCAATTATATCTGCCCCATTGGCCATTTGAGAGTTCCCCCAGTGTGCACTTCTTTGGAGATGAAAGTGCAAATGTTACCTGAATGTTGGCAAATGGAAACAGATCCAAAGACAAGTAATCAACTTCATGAGGGTCTAGGAAATGTACAAAGGATAATGAAAGGAATTGTGGTATTAACAGTTATGCAAAAAAAGAAGAATTTTGGGGGAGGAAGCTAGGGTTTTTCTCCTAATCTAGGAAAGGCTACCATATGCAAGAGAGAATGAAGCACACTAATTCTAGGTAGCTTCAAGGGCAGAAATAGGAACAATGGCTAAAAATCACAGGATACCTAATGTGAATAAATATATTTAAAAATTGTACAATTTCAGTTGTCCAAAATGAAATGACCTGCCATAGGAGATAATGATACCTCTGTCAAAATGGAGTACTATGCATTGGTTAGAAGCCATATGCCAGGGATAATGGAGAAAATAGAATTAACATATAAATTGTTGCATATGCTGGGCCCTGTTTTCAGTGCTTAACATATTATCAATGCATTTAATCCTGACAACAGTCTAGAAAGATAAATTCTACATCATTCCATTTTACAGATGAAACAAAGAGAAGTTTAAATAACATATCCAATGTCCCACACGTAGTTAGTGTGGAGCGGTGATTTGAATTTATGCAATTTGGCTTCTGTATCTATTCCGCTAACCCCTGTACTGTATTGACTCTAAGAGTGGCCTATGCTACTATTGTTGATGTTAATAGTATACAAGTGTTTATCAGTTATCTAGTGTGATGGAATTAGGAACAGTACCATATGAATGGAAGGGAAAAGGAAGTCAGAAAAAGTCAAGGATGTTGAATGTTGCTACAAATACCACCCAGAATGACACCTCAAGCAAGATTTAGAAGAATTCCCAAAGCAAACTTCTTAATGTATTTCAGGCTGATCAGCTTCAAAATTACCTGTTTTTATCATATTTCCTCACTGCTATGTAGTTTTCCACAAACTTGAGAATAATTTTAGGTTCCCCCATATTCTGACCCTACTCTAAGTTTCAAACACTTTGGTGAGTTAATTTTTCTCACTTTACTTCTGTATTTCCCGTCTATGTGTTACCTCAGTTTAGCCTCTCTTCTTTTGCTTATATTATCTTTTATTAACCTAAAATAACCAAACCCTAACTCACTAAAAGTACATGTTAAGTATAATCTCCTCTTGAAAACTTTCCAGAATTGCCCACACTAATCTTTCTTTATTCTAAATTATGGTATAAATGTAGTTGGTAGGTTTAGCATTGCTTAATTCTCTAGTTAGTTTTCTCCATGTAGAATGTAAACCATTGATTATGTATACTTTAACAGCTATAGTTCAATATTTGTATTTTTGATATTTTGGATAATTGTTAAGGATTTACTTCTTTTAACTTTCTTCAATTGCCTGATACAGTAATTTCTAGAGAGGTTAATAGCAGTTTTTATCATGTAACAAATTTCTGTTAGATCTCTAAAAATGTTATTAAAAATACATTCTCTGATGGTCCAGTTACTTGTCTGCTGCTCTCAGCTTCGTTCCATCCTTTCTTTGTTCTCCTTTGTGTGGCAGCTGGAAGTAGGCAAAGTCATCTTCTCATGCTCCCTTGCTGGCAGGTTCCAGAAAGATTTGGCCAATGGAAAGCACTAGCAGGAGATGGCAAGAGGGAGGAAGAGAGAAGCATTCTTTAATTTCCATTTCTGTCGTGTCTCTGGTGGCAGTGGCAGGATCAGAAGGTGACTGTGGGCTCCAGGAGCAACTTCATGTGACAGCGTCATAAGCATATCCATGAGGGTTTCAGCACCATCAGTAGAATCCATGTTCCTGGGTTCCTTTGCTATAGTCGGAGCAGCTGCAGCATTGATGTCTCTACATCAGCTGAAGGGCTGGCTCTTGAGTTCAGCCCAGGGTTAGAAAGAGAGCTCTGACTTCCAAGTAACATTCCTTTCTGGTCGTACTCCTCCAGTATTTTCCCCTTCTTGATTTTGCTTCTTTTACCTTTCCAACAATTTTGTTAGTAATTCCCTGCATTAAACCTCTCTCTACTTGAAATATCTGGAATGCTTCCTGCTTTTGTGACTAGACACTGAATGATACATCTAGACCCATTCTACATCTGGTGCTGTGATCATCCCTACAGTATTCTCTCAAGAATCTATTCTCTGCTAAAATTCTCTCATTGAGGTTGGATACACTCAAGACAATATATGCCATCTCTGGATTGCCTTCATTAAAAAACAAACAAAAAAAGTTCTCTAGTATGTTGACCTAAACTCTGTCTCATTGTATTTTCTTCTCAGTTCTATTTTATGGGTTTCAGGACACGCAGCAAATAATGGTCATTATTCCTGTCTGAATCCTATGGCTGCTAGAGTTAAATCAAAGATATATAGAGATGGGCATACACGTAAGTACTTGAATAATGACAAACTCTGTGTAGATGTGGGTTTAGATCTTTGACCATAGAGGCATGCTAATATTTGACCCACGATGTGAAGTGTACACAGCTTTTGTTATTGTTGTTCACGTAACAGATCTTATGAGCCCACCCTATAAACCAGGCAACTTTCTGAATATGGGGGCTGAGACCAGTGAACCAAGCAGACTAGTTCCATAAAATGGAGAAGAGGAATGGCTGAGGTGAGCACATGTGACTCCCTGTCCTAAACCCACAAATTAGAGGAGTCAGTCCTCTTTCTTCAGGGTGGAGTGAACAGGGATCATGGAAAGAACTAAGAGCCAGCCAAAGTCAAATGGGAGTCTCTTTTTGGAAACATGGAGTAGAGAGATTGAGGCTCCCTCTGGCTTAAACTAGGCACCGTCAATATTAAAATGGGAACATGGTAAGAGAGATAACAGATTAACCTTATCTTTCATTTAGATTTCAGGGTGATATTTTCTGTGAAGATCTTTTGTAAATGGGCATCAGGGAAGGCTCTAGGAACACTAGAAGTAGTGATAGTCAAAATACTTAACACGTAGTTGGTCATGGGTACTGACTGGTCTGAGTGGACGCTGGCTATAAACTACCCTATGGCCACATCAAGGTATACTGGTGAATCTTGTCACTGGGCACTGAGGAACTGAGGAAAGATCAAGGTAGAGAGTACAAGGAATCTGGAGTAACTAAGTATAAAGTCATTCACTTTTGCTTTCTGACACCTGGCCTCAACATAATTCTGATTCTAATTTTAGTAAATTACATAATCAAGAATTACTTTTACTCTGAAATTTAAAAGATTGCATTCAACTTATAAATTATTTGGAAACATAGTCACTTTCCCATACATTCTAGATATAACTTTTTATTTGATAATGTATTAAATATTTACTTAGTTCTTTAACTGACTGGAGTTTTGAGCTGGTGTCTAGCTGTGCAAGCAATCTTAAGTGTATATGCTTATTCTTACTTTCAGTAATTTTTAATTTTTAAAGTATTTCATTGTGTGATTTTATTATTTTTTATTATTTATGAAATGTTATAGAAGTTCTTGATACATTTTCAGTAATCTCACTTGATTTGTCATTATCATCAATGCTGGGTACTTTTAAGGCATTTTTAACTTAGGGCCAAGCCATTAAAATAAATGTCTACAGTCAACTTTTAATTGTATAGTGTAAAATATTGTGGCTATATATTTTAAAATTATTTTTCTAAAATGATTTTTATAATCTTATTTATAATTTTAATGTTTTCAAGAACTGTCAAAAACATTCGCTTTCATAATAAAAAAATTTTGCATCAATTAAGGCTTTTGTACACATAAGCTTGATACATTGGATTACCTTTTGTTTTAGGTATGGCATAATTTCATTAAAATAAAATTGGAGAATTTTATAGTAAGCATACTTTTATTCAGTTGCATTGTTTTGAAAAATAGCACAACTGTGTCCCCAGCTATTGTTAAAATATATGTGTGCTTTAACTAAAAACTTAGATATATTATAAGTCAATAACAAAAACACAATTTTCTTCTAAGCCTGTTGCTAACTAGATCTTGTTAAGGTGTACTGATCTAATTTAGTAGTAATGTACTTTCCTGCCCAGGAATCTCAATGAAGATAAATAAAAAGTCAACTGCTAGATTTTTAATTAGAAAAATATGTAATAATGACATTATTTTCTTGGTATATACACACACACACATATATATATATTTCAATTTTATAACTTAAGACACACAGCTTTGGATTTCTCAGCTCATTTAATATTTATTAATTCAAATTTCAGTATCTAATGATTTATTCATTTAAAGTTTTATACCATGGCTTCCCTGGTGGCGCAGTGGTTGAGAATCTGCCTGTCAATGCAGGGGACACGGGTTCGAGCTCTGGTCTGGGAAGATCCCACATGCCGTGGAGCACCTGGGCCCGTGAGCCACAATTACTGAGCCTGCGTGTCTGGAGCCTATGCTCCACAACAAGGGAGGCCGCGATAGTGAGAGGCCCGCGCACCGCAATGAAGAGTGGCCCCTGCTTGCCACAACCAGAGAAAGCTCTTGCACAGAAATGAAGACCCAACACAGCCATAAATAAATAAAATTTTAAAAAATAAATAAAAATAAAGTTTTATACCATGATAATATATTATAGATTAATTTTGGCAACCTATATTTTTAAATACTAGAAATTGTGATCTTTTATGTTAAAATATCTAACTTGCTAAATTATAAGAACTGGAGATGTGTAATACAACATGATACAAACCTCATTTTTTAGAAATATTCACAAAATACCCAAATTGTTACCTGCAACTTAACTGACAGTTTAGAAGGGTGAAACATTAATTCTGTTCTACTCAGCACACTCATACTTCCAAGAAGACAGAATTTACAAGGATAACACTGGCGCAGAACCCACCCATAGCTTAACTGTCCACTGTGATTTGAGTGGATAAGTTTAAGCTACACATCAGCATCATAAGATTAAAATGATTGGTTCATATGTAGTGTAAATTAAGTTTTCAACCTTTACCACTGGAAAAGGTGGTTTACATTTTGGGTTTTTCTTAATTTTGGACTTCTCCAATCCTACCAGTATGTACTATCATCATGTTCCATTTTTCTTTCATTAAGTGAGTGAAAAGAAGGGGATGGGTCAGAATGGCTTTGGAGACTTCTGGCACTTATGTGAGTATGTCTCCAAAGCATGTAAGTCAGATTCTCTCGAGTTCACAGAACCCCTATAGAAGATAGTTATGCAGTAATTCTATCCCTAGCTACAGGAGCCAATATGGTTAGGAATATAGGCTTTGGCATCACCTTTTAGCACTTACAATCTGTGTGAATTTATGTAGGTTAATTAATGTTCCTCTGCTTCAGTTTCCTTAGTTTAAAAAAGAAATTTTAATGGTCTTTAAGATATAGGCAGTAATACCTATAAAAACCCTGTCACAATAGTTATTATCTCTCAAATGTTAGATAACAAAATTGGGACATTCAGAAATGATCTTCGTTAAGAGTTTGTTCATTATTGTAAACAAGTTCGGCTTCTTTCTGATAACTTGATTTTTTACCAAAGCAAATTAACTCTAACCACCTTTGTGATAGTTGCTTACTCATTATTTCTGAAAGTATGACTTGAGTCTATGTCCTGGAATAGAATGAGAGTTAGAAATAATGTGCCTTTATGGTGATTAGTACACATTAAACACTCCTTTATTTAGATGCCAAGTAGTACTGACATGTCACAACTCTTTGAAAATGAGTAAATTGGATTTTTATATGCTACTGAGATCATAACATCCTTGGATATTACTTTTTCTGAATCCAAACTGCAACATGTTTGGGGTTAAATTATGCCTCCCCCCCCCACCGCCCCCACAAAGATATCTTGGAGTCCTAACCTTCAAAGTCCTGTTTGTCAGTAAAATAACATATTCACACACTCCGGGGATTAGGATGTTGACATCTTTGTAGGGCCATTATTCAGTCTACATACCAATAATAGTATATTTGTAAAATATGTTGCTCTAACTATCAAATCGTAAACTTTTAAAAGCTGATTTTTTGAAATTGTTCTTACAGAAACAGCTGGGAAAAAATCCTACAGATTTGGTAGAACTGCTACATCTTTTCTATGATAATCCATTCATTTATTCAGAAAATATTTATTAAACACCTACCAGAAAATATTTATTAAACACCAAGCACTATTTAGGTTTCTCCCTCATGGAGTTTACATATTAGTTGAGGAGGGAGGCTATAGTAAGTAAACAAATAAATAAATGCTGTAGTTTCAGGTCCTGAGAAGTGGTATAAGAGAAGAAATAAAGATGAGTGAACTGATACTGGTGGATTGCTATTTTGGATGGGACATTTCTCTGCAGGGAAGAAGCAAAGTGAATATTTGGGTGTAGATTTTTCTGGGGAGAAAAATTTCTAGTAGGTGGTTGTTTGCATCAAAGACATACTGTTCTTAAGGGAATAATAATATATTAACTCTTAATTTAAAAAAAGAAATTTCTCTTAATTAGTTATCATGCCAAATATAACCAAAGGGATCCCGGATCAGAATGGCCATCCCAGTCAGAATGGCCATCATCAAAAAATCTAGAAACAGTAAATGCTGGAGAGGGTGTGGAGAAAAGGGAACCCTCTTGCACTGTTGGTGGGAATGTAAATTGATACAGCCACTGTGGAGAACAGTATGGAGGTTCCTTAAGAAACTACAGATAGAACTACCATATGACCCAGCAATCCCACTACTGGGCATATACCCTGAGAAAACCATAATTCAAAAAGAGTCATGTACCAAAATGTTCATTGCAGCTCTATTTACAATAGCCCAGAGATGAAAACAACCTAAGTGTCCATCATCGGATGAATGGATAAAGAAGATGTGGCACATATATACAATGGAATATTACTCAGCCATAAAAAGAAACGAAATTGAGCTATTTGTAATGAGGTGGATAGACCTAGAGTCTGTCATACAGAGTAAAATAAGTCAGAAAGAGAAAGACAAATACCATATGCTAACACATATATATAGAATTTAAGAAAAAAAAAATGTCATGAAGAACCTAGGGGTAAGACAGGAATGAAGATACAGACCTACTAGAGAATGGACTTGAGGGTATGGGGAGGGGCAAGGGTAAGCTGTGACAGTGAGAGAGAGGCATGGACGTATATACACTACCAAACGTATACACTAGATAGCTAGTGGGAAGCAGCCGCATAGCACAGGGAGATCAGCTTGGTGCTTTGTGACCGCCTGGAGGGGTGGGATAGGGAGGGTGGGAGGGAGGGAGATGCAAGAGGGAAGAGATATGGGAACATATGTATGTATATAACTGATTGATTTTGTTGTAAAGCAGAAACTAACACACCTTTGTAAAGCAATTATATTCCAATAAAGATGTTAAAAAAAAAAGAAATTTCTGTTAATCAGTTATCATGCCAAATATAACCTAAGGGACCCAGGATCCTGACACAAAATAGAAATGATGATGCTCTCTGACATGTGCTATGTGGCAACAGACTTACTTGAGGCATATGACGTTGGATAGAATCAGCTCCATAATCTTCAAAAAGGGTAGCGCTCAAGGTCATTAAATTCTTTACTCACTGAGATGGAGATCAGATGCATGTGGCCAAAATTAAAAATATTCTACCCCCCATCTCTCTCTTTATATATATAACTCTTTCTGTATAACTATATATATAATTTCTATATCGAGAAGAGTAGATGGTTGACTTATTCTTGTATGTGAAAAGGGAAAATTAATTACATATGAAACTTTATACTTTTATTATTCAACTATTGGTTGATGTACAGCTGTAATATATTAGATATTACAAAAGTTAATGTATATCTGGTTTGATACAGAAACACTCAAATAAACCAAGACTTTAAATTACATGGTATATCATTTTGGAAAGTAAGGATTAGCAAAAGGCCTGCAATCCATTCTCTCCCTTTACCAGATTATCCAAGGAAAGAAAAAGAAAAAGGCAACCTGCCAAATCACCTGGCAACACACTAATGGTATTTGCTGATGGAAGAGTTGCTAACTTTGAAGTGATTTTAGCAGAATGCATCTGGTCTTTCTAGATTTACTGATGATAAACAAATCTGAAATCTGTGGATTGGTTGAATGTATCATCTGTTATGTCAGTATCAGAGCATAAAATGGAGATGCTTGACATAGGAAGAATAAAGCCCACCCAATGACGTCTACTTGCTAATTCATGGAAACCTTGAATATGTCACCTTACATGGCAATGAGGAATTAAGGTTCCAGATGGCATTGAAGTTTCTAGTCAGCTGACTTTAAAATAGGGAGATTATCCTGGATTATCTGCATATACCCAGTGTAATCACAAGGATCCTTAAAAGTGGAAAAGGGATGCAGAAAAGGTGAGAGTAATGCAATGTGAGAAGGTCTCCACCCACGGTTTCTGGTTTTGAAGACGTAGGAAGGAGGTCACAAGCCAAGGCATTCTGTCAACTTCTAGCACCTGGAAAAAGCAAGGAAATTGGTTTTTCTTTAGCGCCCCTAGAAGGGAATGCAGCCCTGTCAAACCTTGATTTTATCCCAGTGAGACCCACCTTGGATTTCTAATCTACAGAACTGTAAGATAATAAATTTCTGCTATTTTAAGGCCTTAGGTTTGTGGTGATGCATCCACAGAGATGAATATAATATTTCATGATCAAAATGACTTATTTTGTGTAAGTGATGGTACATATAGCCCTTAGTGAACTCATTTGCTAAATTAGATTTAGCCAGGCTATGTCCTGATGCAGCAAAAAGCACCTTATGAGCTATATTGGTGATCCATTATTTTTTGCTTTATTTCTGCCTCATGGATACTTGTATCCTTGAAATCTATAGTAAAATGTGATAGTGTCTAAAATCTCTTATTCCTGTGAGTCTGACTTACTAAACCATTTCTTTGAATATTCTTACTGCCTGTTTTTTCTAAATGAAACCATCAATGATATATTATTTTTCAATTCAGTAAATGTTTAAGAAGATACCATATCTCAGTACAGATTAGATGGTATATAAATGCATGATAACTGAATGAAATAATTATTATATCAAAGAGCTTACAGTCTACTTGAATCATCTCAGTTACATCTGAATAGATATCAGAACACCATTTGAAGGCTTATTTTCCCTCCACACAAGATGAGAGTCAAAAGTATCTGTGTTGGGACTTCCCTGGTGGCACAGTGGTTAAGAATTTGCCGTGCCAATGCAGGCGACACGGGTTCGATCCCTGGTTAGGGATGATCCCACATGCCGAGGGGCAACTAAGCCCACGTGCTACAACTACTGAAGCCTGAGCGCTAGAACCTGTGTTCCACAACAAGAGAAGCCACTACAATGAGAAGCTCACACACTTCAACGAAGAGTAGCCCCCGCTCGCCGCAACTAGAGAAAGCCAGAAATCCTGTATGCAGCAACAAAGACCCCATGCAGCCAAAAAAAAAAAAAAAAGAATCTGTGTTGATCTCAAGAAAATCCAACAAAAATTTTCATATCTCTACAGTACTGTGGAGAGACCTTGAGTCCTATTACTGAAAAAAAGAAAGTCAGTCAGTTCTGGAGAGTGGTTTGAACAGAAAAGAAGATGCTAAGTTAAGTTGCTTTGTTCTCTGTGAACCTAAGGGATTTTACACATGGTATACACAGTCTTCAAGAGCTGTTTGTTGAGAGTAATTGAGTCATCAGAGAAGCCAGATAGGGAAAAGAATTAAGTCTGATCCATCATGCTCTGCTTCTATCCCCTCTATTGATGTAGCAGCAATAACACCAACTCAATAAGGTGAAATGTCCAAACCTGTCAAGTCAAGAATAAACAAACACATGATCTAGATCATTACTATAATAGGAAAAAATTGGAAAAGCTGGTTTAGACATTGCTATTATACTTTAGTATGTAACTGTAGCTTCAATTTTGAGAAGATTTTATGTTGTGATGCTTCAAACACAATCAGTACAAAAGTCTAGGTTGAAATAGCAAGGAGGACCAAAATAAAAATAAGAAAATCTCTGGATTGAGGAAATTAAATTTGTCTAAGAGTCCTGACAATTATCAGGGATTAATATCTGATTAACTTTCTGTAAACTAGAACTGAAAACAACTTAAATAATTAACTGAGATTATTGACTGATATTATACAAGATTACTTAATGTATGTAATGATTACCTAAAAACAAAAGTAATAATTTCAGAAATGTGCCAAATTTTATTATATCAACTCAGAGCTTTATTATTTTATGGTCTATTATTGTTCCTTTTTCACTTGAAAAATAAAGGAAATCCACAGTGAATTGAATACACACTTCAAAAGGCACTTTGATGTGAGGAGGATGATAATAAAAATAATGATGACCAACACTTATTGAGCACTTACTATATGTCAGACACTGCATGCTCTATGACTACCTGCATTATCTCACTTACCTCTTCCAACAACCTAATGAGGTTGGTCTTTAATAGCCCTTATTTATATGAGGAAATTAAAGTCAAGAAAGATTAGGTTACTTGGCTTGATAATACATGCAGTACATAGAAAACCTCAAATTGGAATCCATGCCTATAACATAGTACATGCATTTAACAGCAATCTGCGTAACTTCTCACTGTTACTTCCTCCTTTATTTACCTGTTCTGTCCATCTGGAAAATGTCAGTTCATTTAATACTCAGATCAAAGTCATTACCCATTAGAATATTTCTCTGACTATTCTAGGCATAGTCTAATGCATCATCCTTTTGCTAATCTATAGAAAACATTAAAAAGTTGTTTAATTTTAAGCTTTTCTGTAACTGAGAGCATTATTTGATAGAAGTTCTTTCATGAACTGATAGGTACAGGATTACTGATAATATGCAATTTACAATCAGAATGGGAATAGCCAAACACTACTTAACAAAAGAACTTTGAAAACACTTAATAATTTCAAGGGATTTGCAGGCATCAAAATGGATGTAGGAACACAGTGAATGTCCAGACGGTTAGACTTGACTACTGAACTTGCTCATTGTCCTGACTCTGTTGAGAATTTCCCAATTTAAGCATCACCTCACTTTTTCTTCTTCACTTTCAGTGTGTTAATTCTAATAGCTGCCTCTCCCCACCACCATCCTTTCTCTCTCCCCCTCCCTCCCCTTCTCTCTTTCTTCATGACTCTCCCTTCTCAGAGGTCACTAACAGTTTGTTTTCTTAAGCAAATGGTTAAAAGATTAAATTTGTCTTCAGCATATTCTTCTCCCATAGCCCACACTAAATAACACACTAATATTGACCTTGCAGTTCACTCTAACTACCAGTAAAATGTCAAGGTTGAAAGTATAAACTAATTAATATAATTAACTTACAGGTAACGTAAGAGTATGGGAAAATCACTTTCATCACAGCCGAAATGGAGCCATTGGGATGATTTCCGGCAATGGCCAGCAGTGAGCACCCCTGGCAAGCTTTGGTGAGTATGCCCAGCTCTAAGATCAATCTCACACTGGAAATTTTAAATACTTTAAGTTATTTCAATACATAAAATAATACAATGCTAATTAAAGTAAAATGAAAATATATTGTATGTGCTGGCATGACATATTTGTGAGTGAGTAGGAAGATACCCATCATCCTTGAAGGACTGTATTTTCCTGACACATGGTTACTTGGGTATATGCCCTGAGATGTTTAGAACATCAGTTATGTCTGGATGCTACTGTTGCATGCAAATGGTAAATGATTAGACAGAGCAATCTACAAAAGTCAAAATCCAATGAACTAGGTCTGTTTCCCTGACTATTCTGGGACCATTTTCGGTGCAGGACAGTGTTTTGGTTGTTTATAATGATTGTGTTTACTCTTACTGACAAGTGATAGCCTTTTGTGTTGAGGTATAACCAGTCCCTAAGGTACTTTCGGCATTTCCAGCCAGAAACGTTTATCATTGGAGATATGCTCACACACAGCTCAGTATCTCTTTGCTGATAACTTCTTCTATGGCTCCTATTTCCTAGCATGAAATTACAACCTTTGGGAGTCCTCATGTTCCTTTATATTATGAGGTGATGGCAAAGAAAAAATGGGATATCCTCAGGAGGATATCTGAGAAACTTGAAATAGCTGACACTATGTGACATCCTGATACATTACTGAGGATCTAAACAAAACCTGTGAAGTGTCTTTAATCACTTATTCATTATTATTAAAAATTGTGGGACTTCCCTGGTGGTGCAGTGGTTAAGAATCCGCCTGCCAATGCAGGGGACACGGGTTCGAGCCCTGGTTCAGCAAGATCCCACATGCCGCGGAGCAACTAAGCCCGCGGACCACAAGTACTGAGTCTGTGCTCTAGAGCTCAGGAGCCACAACTATTGAGCCCATGTGCCACAAGTACTGAAGCCCACATGTCTAGAGCCTGTGCTCTGCAACAAGAGAAGCCACTGCAATGAGAAACCCTTGCACCACACCGAAGAGTAGCCCCCGCTCGCTGCAACTGGAGAAAGTCTGTGCACAGCAATGAAGATCCAATGCAGCCAAAAATAAATAAATATTTTTAAAAACTATTTAAATTTTTTATTAAAAATAAAAGTTATGAACAACTTTCCTGAACTTGATTCTTTAAAATTAAATCATTCTAATTTCTTCCCTCAAAATCTTTTAACCTAATCATCAGGGCTATTAGCATGCCCAGTTAGGCAGTTATGACATTAATATAACTAAAAATAAGAGCAGAGTTTGAGGGAAGGAATTGCATTTTATTAACATTATGCTATAACTTCATCACCCAGTTGTAGTAACAGCAAGGAAGTTGTTGTTCAGAACTGGCACAAAATGGAGGTTCCTTAAAAAACTACAAATAGAACTACCATATGACCCAGCAATCCCACTACTAGGTATATACCCTGAGGAAACCAGAATTCAGAAAGAGTCATGTACCAAAATGTTCATTGCAGCTCTATTTACAATAGCCCGGAGATGGAAACAACCTAAGTGCCCGCCGTCGGATGAATGGATAAAGAAGATGTGGCACATATATACAATGGAATATTCCTCAGCCATAAAAAGAAACGAAATTGAGCTATTTGTAATGAGGTGGATAGATCTAGAGTCTGTCATACGGAGTGAAGTAAGTCAGAAAGAGAAGGACAAATACTGTATGCTAACACATATATATGGAATTTAAAAAAAAAAAATGTTATGAAGAACCTAGGGGTAAAACAGGAATAAAGACAGAGACCTACTGGAGAACAGACTTGAGGATATGGGGAGGGGGAAGGGTGAGGTGTGTTAGGGCGAGAGAGAGACATGGACATATATATACTAACAAACGTAAGGTAGATAGCCAGTGGGAAGCAGCCGCATGGCACAGGGAAACCGGCTCGGTTCTTTGTGGCTGTCTGGAGGGGTGGGATAGGGAGGGGGGGAGGGAGGGAGACAAAGAGGGAAGAGATATGGGAACATATATATATGTATAACTGACTCACTCTGTTATAAAGCAGAAACTAACACACCATTGTAAAGCAATTATACCCCAATAAAGATGTTAAAAAAAAAAAAAAAAAAAAAAAAAAAAGAACTGACACAAATACTCAGTTGCCCTGTTGGAGTTCAGCTCCTTAAACCCAGCCTGACATTTGCAGTTGCTTAAAGTGATTTTAGACCAAACTTCCTTCAAGGGCATATTTTTCTGTAAAGTTGGATATTTCAGCTTAGCATAATGCTTTTTGTAAGACTTTTTGTAATGTTATATTATAAAATAGTGATGACATGGCAACTGTGACTTTTGAAACCAGTTCCATATAAATATACAAAATAGATTCTCATGTGTTTATATATGTATATCTGTTCTATATATAATATATAATACATATTATATCAAATCATATAACTGATCACGTTTCAGTTCTATGTATAGTATATATAATATCTGTTTTATATATAACATATATATATAATATATACATTATATATATAATATGTGTGGAATTTATTTTATATATAATGTATAAATATAATGAATCAAATCATATAACTGAACACAAGGTCGAGAAAACACGAAAATGAGAAAATATCGAAATCAGTTTTTTAAATGTTAGGCTATGTTTTTCTTTCCTAGAGGTGCCATAACAAAGGAGCACAGAGTGGCTTAGAAATCAGAAATCTGTCTCACGCTTCTGGAGGCTAGATGTGTGCAGTCTAGGTATCAGCAGGGCTGTGCTCCCTCTGAAACCAGTGGAAGGTGGCTCCTCCCTTGTGTTTTCTGCGGCTGCAGCAGTGTGTTCCTGGGCTTGAGGCAGCTTAGCTCCAGTCTTCACAGGGCATCTCCTTGCATCTCTCCACAGTGTTCCCTCTGTGCATATCAGTCTCTGTATCCAAATTGCCTTTTATAAAGGACACCAGTCATATTGGATTAGAATCCACTCTTAACGACCTTTTTTTAACTTCATTATCTCTGTAAAGATCTCACTTCCAAATAATGCCACATTTTGAGGAATTGGGAGTTAGGGCTTCAGCCTACATTTTTTTTAGGAAGAATACAGTTCAACCCATAGCAGGTTACAAATATTTTTATTTTAATTTGTAAAATTTCCAAGATTTCTCCTTAAAAGCCTATCCATTTTACCTTTTTGTGACACAACGCTTTATCAGGTTCCATTGATATAACATTTCTGCTTTTTGTGAAATATTGGAATTCCCTCTGTTCATAGCTAAAAGATTTATTGTACCTAGCTTTGTTCCACAGATAAGGTTTGAGGCAAAATTGAATCATATGATACTTATTTATTAGAATTCAATTATGATAGTTTTATTTAAGGCTCTGTCTAAAGGAAGCCAAATAAATTACTTTTGCCTAAGAATTTTGCTCAACATAGATAGTTGTTTTCCACATTATATTGTTTTTCAACTGCTTTCACAAACAGTGTTTTCCTTTCACATCAGGTGTCTACTGTTTTATTCCAGTTCTATTTCTGGATGATGGTGGAGGTTTGACGGCATGAGAATAGCTTGTTTGACTTATCAGATTTTTAGTTGCTATGGAAAATTATCTTTGTCCTTTCTTTGCCAGTGAAGCATAGCACTGAATGTGGGGAATGAACACACAGGTGTTCAGGTGTCATTGTCTAAGAACTGGTGCAGGATCACTAAGTAGGGCATTTCCATATTGGGAATTTCCAAATAGTAGCTTGAACTTTATATTTCAGTGAACTTAGCACACAGCTTTTATTGAGAAATAAATGAGTTTTTTTTTTTTAAATAAATGTCTTCCTAGTTTTCTAATAAAAGATGTGTCATGATTTAGGTTGCCGATGCTATGATGGCTCTTACCATGCAGGACCTTTAATAAGGCATCCCCTTGGGATTAGTACTTGAAAAAGATGGTAGAGAATTCAGGATTTGGCAGAGGGAGCAGTTGAACTGTGATGTAGACCCAAGACAGTCTTGGTTAACTCCATGGAAAGTTCTGGAGGTAGAATGGCCCCTCAGAGTTGTCCTTAGTTGTGCAGAGCTAGCCAGGCCAAAGTCATCTTTCAGAGATCAGTCATTAGTTGTGAGCCATGGGGAGAAAGGCTGCCATCTTGGGGAGACAGCCTTCTCCAGCTGAGGCAATCCCTGAAGGAGGTGATAGCTGACCGATACCTGTGCATAGCCCACCCAACAACTGGGCACCTGGGCAGCACATCACAGTGTGCACCACAGGGAAAAGAATCATATACTAATTTTGAGATGGGCTTTCAACCATACACTGCTGGCTATGTACCAGTAATGTGTATCTACACAAGCTATAAAAAAAATTTTTTTAAGTTTTATTCATTGCATAACAATTTAAAAAACCCTAAGCTTATTTTATTTTTGGTTTTCATTTTCCTTATTAATCTTACTGAACATTGCTTCACCTTCATTGTAACTTGAATTAGAGAATATTAACATGGGAATATTTCTACCCCAAATTGCCAATCCTGTAAATCATCATCCTGATCTGATGTACATCATCTTGATCTAATGTTTTTTAATATGAAGAAGTGTGCATGCATGTGTGTGTGTGTGTGTGTGTGCACATGCATGTGGGGGCATGCATGTAGTCCTATTTCCATGAAGACATGCATGTAGTCCTGAGAGTAACATCATTATGTTACCAAGTACTTTACATTGGTCTTTGCTATAGCCGAAGAAAATATGATGGAAAAATCTAGGTGCTATTCCCATATTTCCAGCATTGTCCTCGAATTCTGCCATAAACCAAACAATATCTTGGGCTCAGAAAGTCCAAATCTATCTCATTTGTTGAGATTTCCACCTTGATTGTGGATAATGCCTTTCTAAAAATTGAATGGAGAAATAGTAAACTTTCAGTTTTGTCAGCAGAATCTTCCTGAATTGTGCTAAAATAGGAAACTGGAAGAACACAACTTGTTTTCCAGTGACAAAGGGGAATGATCTTTAGGGAAAATAGATATATTTTAACTGAGAAATCAGCAGTCTTGATGGGGGAGCATTCAAGAGAGTGCAGGAATGTGACACTATTGCCAGCTGTCATTTTCCTGTCATATTTGTCTCTAAACACATAGGAATAAATCTGGTCAGTTGTAAGTACACACTGCTAATATATAATGTCTGCTTAGTATTGATCCTTCTCTATTCTGAGGTTCAGTTATATTGGCTTTATAACAGCTCCTGGACTATAACAAAATTTTCCATTCTAATCAAGTGAGTTAACATGCCTGTTTGGTTATTGAAACAGATTTCTATCTAGTTTCCATATGTCTCCTACTCAATATCAAAACAGTCAGTTTAAATTTCCAAATATGCACCTGTGTTTGAATCACATCTCTGCTCAAAAAGCTCTATGTTTTCTAGGAAAACATAGGCAGAACACTCTATGAGATAAATCACAGCAAGATCCTTTTTGACCTACCTCCTAGAGAAATGGAAAGAAAAACAAAAATAAACAAATGGGACCCAATGAAACTTAAAAGCTTTTGCACAGCAAAGGAAACCATAAAAAAGACAAAAAGACAACCTTCAGAATGGGAGAAAATATTTGCAAATGAAGCAACAGACAAAGGATTAATCTCCAAAATTTACAAGCAGCTCATGCAGCTCAATACCAAAAAAACAAACAACCCAATCCAAAAATGGGCAGAAGACCTAAACAGACATTTCTCCAAAGAAGATATATAGATTGCCAACAAACACATGAAAGAATGCTCAACATCATTAATCATTAGAGAAATGCAAATCAAAACTACAATGAAGGGCTTCCCTGGTGGCGCAGTGGTTGGGAGTCTGCCTGCCGATGCAGGGGCCATGGGTAACATCATTAATCATTAGAGAAATGCAAATCAAAACTACAATGAAGGGCTTCCCTGGTGGCGCAGTGGTTGGGAGTCTGCCTGCCGATGCAGGGGACATGGGTTCGTGCCCCGGTCCGGGAGGATCCCACATGCCACGGTGCAGCTGGGCCTGTGAGCTATGGCCACTGAGCCTGTGCGTCCGGAGCCTATGCTCCATAGTGGGAGAGGCCACAACAGTGAGAGGCCTGCGCAAAAAAAAAAACAAAAAAACAACGACTACAATGAGATATCATCTCACACCGGTCAGAATGGCCCTCATCAAAAAATCTACAAACAATAAATGCTGGAGAGGGTGTAGAGAAAAGGGAACCCTCTTGCACTGTTGGTGGGAATGTAAATTGATACGGCCACTATGGAGAACAGTATGGAGGTTCCTTAAAAAACTAAAAATAGAACTACCATATGACCTGGCAGTCCCACCGCTGGGCATGTACCCAGAGAAAACCATAATTCACAAAGAGTCATATACCACAATGTTCATTGCAGCAGTATTTACAATAGCCATGACATGGAAGCAACCTAAGTGTCCACTGACAGATGAATGGATAAAGATGTGGCACATATATACAATGGAATATTACTCAGCCACAAAAAGGAACGAAACTGAGTTATTTGTAGTGAGGTGGATGGACCTAGAGTCTGTCATACAGAGTGAAGTAAGTCAGAAAGAGAAAAACAATACCGTATGCTAACACATATATATGGAATCTAAAAAAAAAAAAAATGTCATGAAGAACCTAAGGGCAGGATGGGAATAAAGACACAGACCTACTAGAGAATGGACTTGAGGACACGGGGAGCGGGAAGGGTAAGCTGGGATGAAGTGAGAGAGTGGCATGGACATATATACACTACCAGATATAAAACCAGTAGCTAGTGGGAAGCAGCCTCATAGCACAGGGAGATCAGCTTGGTGCTTTGTGACCACCAAGAGGGGTGGGTTAGGGAAGGTGGGAGGGAGGGAGGTGCAAGAGGGAAGAGATACGGGGATATATGTATATGTATAGCTGATTCACTTTGTTATAAAGCAGAAACTAACACAACATTGTAAAGCAATTATACTCCAATAAAGATGTTAAAAAAAAAAAGCTCTATGTACCTTAGTACTTATAAAATTAAGTGAAACTTCATCTTGGCTGCAAGGTCATTTTTAAGATTGTTTCAGTCCATATGTAAGCTCTGCATTTACACTACTCTTACTGATGGCTCATATTAACTTCCAGCCTGCATGAGCCAAATCAAATGAAGCATAATTGAACTCCAGAATCTTAAATTAGAGGTTCATATGACAATATATACCTCCTCCCCTCTCCCATGTTGACAGATAGGTTACTTGACTAAATTTTTAGTATTTCACTTAACTCCAGTGTTCTAAAAGTTTTACGAAAATAATTACTTTTATTGTATTGAGTCTTCCTGATTCTAAATTTCCTTCTTTCCTCTCTTCCTTTCTTTCCTTTTCTTTTTGTTAAACAACCCATTCTTCTTCATCCCTGGAATGTGGAGAACAATATTAAACAGTATATTCCAAGATGGATTTGACTTATAAATACCACAGTTGTAAGATGACTCCATGCATTCAGCATGCTCTTCATTCTTCTTTAAATTACTTTATTTTTATTTTTAAAAATGATACAATAACTTTCTGAATTGATATTCAAATAAACACACATGTATTTATTCCACAATTTAAATTTTAGGTTTTTTAAAAAAAATCTTATTTAGTATGCCAGTCTGGCAATAATCACTTTACTTCACCATTCTTTCATCTGAGCAGACCATTTGAACTTTGTGCATAAATATAATCTTCCAATCTATTTGTGTTTGGAAATTCTAATTATATTCTTTAATCTTTGTGTCTATAAAGAGCTTAATTAATTAGTGTTTTAGACAACTGAGTTAATAATAAGGGAAATGTTTTTTGATAAATTTTCCAATGATGCAGCATAAAAAAATAGATGAGAACAATTAAGAAATCAATTTTAAACAATTATGACAGAAATTGAGATTCAATATAATTTTGAAGAAGAATACAGAGCAAATGTAACAGAAACAATAGTCAAACGTTAAAAATTAAATACAGTTTTCCTTAGGCCAAAAAAAAGATGAGGAAGAAAGATAAGGAAAAAAAATCAGGTGTAACCTAGGTAGAGGAGAGAAAAGAACTTATGTACAGAAGAGGCAAAGTTAAGCTGACTGCACACTTCTCAGCAACTCTAAATGTTAGAAGACAGTGGAGAAATATATACAAAATTTTGAAAGGAAAAATGTTGTCAAGAATTTTTTTCTCATCCAAACCTGTATTTCTTGGGTAAAGACAATAGTAAGACATCTTCAGTTATTCAGGGACTTAAAATACGCATTATTCTTATTTTAAGAGTACTTGTTTGTTGACCAGCAAACCAAAAAATTGGATGAATTTAAGAACCAATTAATACAAAAATTATTCATACAATATCTGACTATAAAATGCAAACCAAATAAGCATAATATAGGTATCTATGCTATTATTAATGTCATTACAAAAGTTGAATGCAAATGTTAAAAAATGATATTTAAACAGAAAAATCTAGTTCTAAATGTAGCCCTCCAATTCCTAGATCCTATTAACACCTATTGGGAAGTAGTTAGGCAAGAGAAATGAGTAAATAAATAAATAAATATTCTTCCTCCTTTTGTGTGTGCTGTTATTAAAATGTAATTACGAATTACATTTTAAATGTATCTTTTCATATCAAGATACATACCAAATTCACATGACACAATTTAGGCATCTGTATTTGCAAATCCCTGAGCCTGACATATATTCCCTTCCCAGTGTGTATCATGTGTTCTATTTCTGGAATGCTTTAGAAACAACCTGTACTTCCTGAATGTCAGGATACTTATTCACCAAATAGATAATTATTTATTCTTCAGTGCTCACCTCTGGGATGTATCTGACCTCCTCCATCAAGGCAGAGTTAGTTATGTCCCTCTCTATTTCTCTCTCTCTCTCTGCTCCTAGCATTCTGTGCATACTCTTCTTCTGTTAAAACTCAAATGATATATTCTTTCCACTACATTTTTAAGCACAAAAGAGCAACAGATATGTTGGATGAATCTCAGAAATACCAGTAGATAGCACAGTGCCCGGGAGTGAGTTAGCACTTGATAGATAATTTCTATAATTCAATAAAAAATTTTGATACAGAATTCGGAAGCAACTGAGAGGTATTAGTTAACATTGCAGACTCTGAGATAAGAATGAGTGGTCTCAGAAACATCTTCAACACAGTAAAGACCAAATATGGAAAATCCACAGCTAACACTATACCCAACAGTGAAAGACTAAAAGTTTTTACTCTAAGGACCAAGACAGGGATGTCCACTTCACTACTTCTATTCAACATAGTATTGGAAGTTCTAGCCAGAGCAATTAGGCCAGACAAAGAAATAAAAGAAATCTAAATTGTAAAAGAAATAAAATTATTTCTGTTCACAGATGACATTATCTTATATACAATATCCTCTAAATATTTTATTAAAAAATACTAGAATTAATTAGAATCAATAAATGAATTCAGCAAAATTATGAGATACAAAATCAACATGTAAAAATTCTTTGTGTTTCTCTACAATAACAATGAACAATATAAAAAGAAAATTAAACAAAAAATAGCGTCAAACGGAATAAAATGCTTAGGAATAAACTTAACAAAGGAGGCAACAGACTTATACCTTGACAACTACAAAACATTGATTAAAGAAATTAAGAAAGATGCCAATAAATGGAAAGACGTCCCATGCTCATGAATCGGAAGATAATATTGTTAAGATGTCAGTACTGTGCAAAGGAATGTACAGTTTCAGTGCAATCCCTATCAAAATCCCATTGATGTTTCTTTGCAGAAATAGAAGAAAACTCTCCAAAACTTCATATGCAATCTCAAGGGATCCTGAGTAGTCAAAACACTCTTGAAAAGGAAAAAGTGGAAGAACTTGCACTTCCTGATTTCAAAATTTATTATAGTAATCAAAACAGTGTGATACTGGCATGAAGACAGATCTATAGACCAAAGCCCAGATATAAATTCTCACATATATTGTCAAATGATTTTTAACAAGGGTGTCAGTGGGAAAGGATAGTCTTTTTAAAAAATTGTGCTGGGAAACATGGATATCCACACGCAAAAGAATGAAATTGAACCCTTAGGTAAAACCATATAAAAATTAACTCAAAATGGATCAAAGTCCTAAATGTAAAGCTAAAACTATAAAACTCTTTGAAGAAATAAAGAGGAAATATTCACAGCAATGGATTTGACAATGACTTCTTGGGTATGACACCAAAAACATAGGCAACAAAAGAGAAAACAGATAAATTGAACTTCTTCAAAACAAATAACTTTTATGCATCAAAGGACACTAATGAAAAAGTTAGAAGACAATCCACAGAATAGGAGAAAATATTTGAAAATCGTATATCTGATAAGGAATTGATATCTAGAATATACAAAAATAAAAACTCCTAGAATTCCACAACACTTGATATACATTTCTCCAAAGAATGTGCACATATGACTATAAGCACATGAAAAGAAAAAAACAAATCAAAACTACAGTGAAATACTATTAATGTGAAAAAAAAAAAGAAAAGAAATAACAAGTGTTGGCAAGGTTATGGAGAAATTAGAACCCTAGTGGGCTGCTGGTGGTAATGTAAAATGGTGTATGGTTGCTCTGGAAAATAGTAATTGTGAGGCCTCGAAACTTAAACATACAATTACCATGTGAGTCAGCAATTCCACTTGTAAGTATATATGCAAAAGAAATGAAAGCAGAGCTTCAAAGAGTATTTGTATACTAAAATTCATGACAACATTCTTCACAATAGCCAAAAGGGAGAAACAACCCAAATGTCCATCAACAAATGAATGGATAAACAAAATATGATATATATATGCATACAATGGATTATTATTCAGCCTTAAAAGGAAGGAAATTCTAATATATGTTACAGCATGGATGAAACTTGAGGATATTATACTAAGTGAAATATACTAGACACAAAAAGACAAATATTGTATTATTCCCACTTATATGAGGTACCTAGAACAGTCAAATTCTTAGAGTCAGAAAGTAGAATAGTGGTTGAGGGAAGAAGAAAATGAGAAGTTGTTGTTTAAGGGATACAGAGATTCAGTTTGAGATGATGAAAAGTTCTGGAGATGGATAGTTGTGATGGTTACACACCAATATAAATGTGCTTAATGTCACTAAATCATAAACTTCAAAGTGGTTCAAATGGTAAATGTCATTTTATGTATATTTTACCACAATTATATAAAAAAGAATGAATTAACTCAAATCTAAGCCCATAGAATTCTAGAAGTGTGAACTCCACATCTGTAAAAGAGAGATACTATGCCTATTTCATACGATTGCTATGAGAATTAATTGAAGTAACATATATAAAAATGTAGCACAATGTCTGGCATGTTAAGCGATAAAAACTATTAAATATTAAATTTATTGTTATGTGGCAATTAAGTCATATATGTCATTTTATCTTTTGCCTTAAAGTAGATTTCTGAAATGCATTGTCATTTTTATAAAACATAGAAAATTCCCCATTTTTATCATGTGTTCCTGTTTTAAATGTTTGCCTTTGTTCTGTAATTTCCAAATGAAAGAGAAAATCCTTCTTAGGTTTGGAAATTATCAGCAATTTTAGTGCTCATGAAAAATATTTAAATTCATTTATTTCTTCACAACTAATATGCTTTTATTACATTGGATAAAATGAATTATAAATGATTTTTAATAAGCAACTTTAAATGCCAAAGCTAAATATGTAGATATGCATTCTCTAATCTACTTTTAATGATTTCAAAATGAATTATCTAATTTTTATTTTATAGTACCTGTCTGAGAAAGAGACAAAGCCTAGAATTAAGCTAAAATGTAGAGACAATGAGGCTATGGTGTAATTATGTTTAAACATCTAGAGCAGTAACTAACATATATTAGTTTAATGAAGAAAGCAATTATATTAACAAAAATTCAATTCCTTGATACTATACATTAATATTCCATTGACGATCTGCAATTATGGATCAACTAGAGTTTTTAGTAACACCCTTTTAGTTCAGGATCCTCATCCAAAATATCAGGCCACTGGGAGTTAACCAATGAAAGATTTACTAAACTCTGCTCTTCCATTCCTCCTATGTTCCAGGCGTTATAGTAAGTCTTTTGCATATAGTGCCTCTAATCTTGAATTACTTCTAAGGGCCAGATAGAAGAGATGAAGCTCAGCTTTTGAATTATGCCTGAATCACACAAGTAATAAGGGCATATACAGATTTAAATGCAGGAGTATTTCCTTTTTTATACCCATAGGAATTTGCAATGATGTTCTCCTCTATTCTCTGATGTATATTTATACTTATTTCATCTCATTTTGACCCAGAAACTAGGCAAAGCAAGCAAAGCTATCTAAATCTCTAGCCCTGACTTGTTATACAAAATAAAATTACAGATCACTCTGTAATAGAATTCAGAGTGAATTTGATGAGTTTCAGAGGAAATCTTCATCAGAATATTCTGTATTGAAAATTCTTTATACCTTTGCTAAGACATTAACTATCCAATTTCAGACTAAGCCTAAAAATTTTAAATGACTTAATTTCATCATGACTCTCACCAGAAACACCAGACCTGTACTCCTAAGAGTGTTTCATAGCACCAAGTACAAGATCCTTTAGAAGTTCCCCTTGCCTCCCCAACTCCCATTCCTTCCGCCTCAGTCTTTTTGCCTATCATTAGCTTGCCCTTACATGTAGCAGACCTTTCATGAATATCTCACCAATTGTTATTCAGTGACATGCTATTTTTCTGTTAACACAAAGTTGTGTGGTTAAGAAATCCCTAAAAATTTTATCAGATATTTAAATGAGATGTGCATAACTCAATATATAATACAGTTTCATTACCTACAGAGTAGTTGGGGTTTGTAGTCACGTGCAGGATATTTTAAAGAAGCATTGTGTTCCCCTTCTTTATTCTCTGAGTTGCAAACTGAAAAAAAAAAAAAAGAATTTTAATAAACTAAAAATTACCTATAAAATTAAACAGACCTGAATTAAGCATATTACATGTTTCTTATCTTGCATGGTATTCAGGTTTGTTTTCTGATTGGTGGGGAGACTTATAAACTATTTCACAGACTTTGCAACACTATAAAGGACAATTGCAGTAAAATTCTTCCAATTAAATAAGATTCTTGGGAATGCAAATATGCTGAGTCAGAAGACTGCTTTCCTCAGCTCTGCTCATTCTTTAGAAACTACACATTTAACGCATAAAACAGCACATAACAGCACTATTTTACTGTGAAAGAGAAAATTTTTGATAAAAATATACAATGGTACGTATATTGATAAAAATGTGCTTTATGTGAAATACATATCTCTTATTAGACCAAATTCAAGTATGGCTGAAAAATGTCATTTTTTTCACATTGTCAGACTGAGGTATTTTTGCACGTTGCCACATTGCAGCAATACAGTTCTGTACATGTATTTGCTTTTGTTGTCTTTTTCTTACTATTTTGTGAGTGGTAAAATAAGCAACAAAACTTATCCATGTAAGTAACTTCGGCAGGCAATGACTTGATATTCAGTCATCTCATGGGCAGAATTCTAACAAGCAGTCTCATGAAATCAGAGATGTTACACACCTTTAGATAACATTATTCCACCATGAGATGGCATCTAGTAAGGTATTTCCTGAATTTCAATTCTTTGTTGCTAGATTGGGTAAAATAATTTAAAATATTGCGTTCTTCGTGTAAGCATGTCCATAATATTTTGTGGAAGAATGTGTTTTCCTAAGATTATCAGAAAGAAAGATGGAGTGCAGGGAAATTGTATGTCTCAGAATTTTTTTATTAAGTGGAGAATATTTAGGTTGTCAGCACATAGAATACAGATATAAATATCACATATGATTGTTTATCCCTAAGGATTTCCAAGTCCATCATATTAAAATTTTCTTTCTTTTTAATTTTAGAAATGTGACAATATCTAATTGCCTATTTTGCTTCTAGTAATGATGTAAAAGTCACAAAAGAACATCACCCATAGCCTAACATGAAAAACAAGCCAAATAATCTGCAAAATCATTGTTTTTGTTTGTTTGTTTTACCAGCAAGACCTGAAGACTCGATGAAAGTTAATCAACTAAATTCTAGATAGTGACATCAGTTTCTAGGAGATAAGAGAACTATGGTGGTGGAGCTTATCACCTCATCTCTGGTGGAGTAGTGGTAAGATGAGAAATTTACCATAGAAGGGGTAAAGGAACTGATAAATTATCATGAGCTTCTTATGGCTGTATATGGACTATTATAACAGATTAGGATGCTGACGAGCCATAGGCATCATGTGAGACTGAACCTTGCTACCAATTTTTTCTCACAGATTTTCACTTGGTGCCTGGGACTTCTTCACAAAAGACTGGGGTCGGAGCATGATAAATACACTAAAGTCACTTCAGACTTTCAGCAACTGAAGGCTGGGATTGTCACAGAAAAACTGAGAAATTTTCCAAGACATGCTTGGCTTTCAACTCTGGAAAGCTAAAGGTGGGAAACCTGAGAGAAAATGCTCGTAATTATCCTTAGTTGTCACAAAGTGTAGAGCATCTGTACTCCAAAGATGAGGCAGGGCAGAAGCCAAGAGTCAAGAGTAGGCCAAGAGCAGGACTGGAAGACAAAGAGCAGTATTCAAAAATTGAAAGCCTCTCTATGAAGGGAAGTTATCTTACAATTTCTAAAGCTGGGTCTTGGCTGTAAAGAGCAAATGGCTTATCAGAATAACACCAGTCCTTAGATACCAAACCCTGCTGAAAAAAATTTTCTGATCTTACACTCAAAGCCAATGGGAAATTGTAACAAATAAAAATCATAACAAATAAAATTTCACTATAGATCTTACTGACTTAACTTATTGACTCTAGCAGCTTATCAGTATAAGGAAGTATATCTTGCAGGTTTTGCTTTTGACATCACAACATAACAGTTTCTATTTTTATTTTGTACAAAATAACTAATGACCCCCCCAAAATACAATAAGAAAGAGCATTTAACCCAAAATCAGCAAGATAAATAGTCCATATAGATAAACACAGAGATGACTGTAAAATTAGAAATGTCAGAAAAGGTATTTAAAGTAACTATGATGAAATTTAAAATGTGAGAAAGGGTCTTTAAAATAACTGTGATATAAATGCTAAAGTATTTGGTGGGAAAGGTGGCCAACGTGTGTGAACCAATGGAAAATTTCAAGAAAAAGAAATAAACTACAAAAAGGAGAACCAAATGGATATATTAAATAAAATATAAGACAGAAAAAAGAATTCATTAGATAAATTTTACATCAGAGTAGAGGCCCCAAAGGTAAAAATCAATAAACATCACAACAGATCAAGAGAAAGGATCCAAAGTGAAACAAAAACAGAAACAAGAGAGGGAAAAATAAACAAAAGAAAAACAGAACAGCCAGTGTCTGTGGCAAAATATCAAATGGTAAAACACGTGTAACTGGGCATGAAGAAAGAAAATGAGAATGGGACAAGTAAAATATTTAAAAAGATAATGTCTGAGAGCTTTCCAAAATTATTGAATACTGTCTAATCACACATCTAAGAAACTGAGCAAATTCTAAAAGAGAATAAATAAAAAGAAAACTACAGCAAGACACATCATAGTCAAACTGCTGAAATGTCAAATAGTAATAAATGTTTAAGCAGCCAGAGAAAGATGTAACATACAGAAGAACAAAATTCAATACTGAACGGAGGAAAATGACAATTTCAGATGGACTAAAGCTGAAATAATTTATCTGTAACTGAAATACATAGCAACAAATTCTAAAAGAATACTTTAAAATGAAGGAGAATAATACCAGACAGAATCTTAGATCTACTGGAAGAAATGAAGCGCTTTCTTTTAGAATGTGTATGTGTGTACACACACACACACACACACACACACACACACACACACACACATATATGTATATACATGCAAACGTTTACAACAGTAACAATAACAATGTATTTTGGAATTTTGGACAAAAGTGCAGGTAAAATTATAGTAGAAGAGCACAGAGGATGAGAGACGGATGGAAGAAATAATAAAGTTGTCAGCTTCTTACATTATGAGATAGTGAAATATTGTTTAAAGGTAAACTATAATAACAAAATGGCTAATTTAATCTCTGCAACAATCTGTAAAAAATTAACACAAAGAGGTGGAGCTAGAAAGCAAAATAAGAAAAATTGAAATTTTGAAAATATTCAGTTCACTGAAAAGGAGACAAAAAATAGGAGCAGTGAAACAGAGGTAAAGTAGGATAAATAGAAAATAAGTAACAAATATTAGACTTAAGCCTAATCTTATCAGTAGTTATGTTATGTGGAAATGGACTAATGCCCCCCTCCCCCAAATTAAAAGCCCAAGATTATCAGAGTGGGTGAAAAGTAAGAGCCAACTATGTTTGGAATAAAAATAATTATATTTAAATATAGAGAAAGAACTATTTTAAAAGTAAAGCTGTGTGAAAATGTACAGTGCAAACACTAAGCAATGGCTGTATCAGACAAAGTAGGCTTCAGGGAGAAGAGTATTACTAGAGATTGAGAGAGATAATTTGTAATAATAGAAGAATCAATACTTCAAGGAAGCATAGGAGTTTGAAATATGCATGCACTTAACAGAATTTCAAAGTATGTAATAAAAAATTTTACAGCATGAAAAAAAGATATAGACAGATCTGCAACAGGGGCAGATTTCAGTAATTGGTAAAACAAATAGACCAAAAAAAAAAAAAAGTTTATTAAATACACAGAAGATTTTAACAACACTATAAAACAACCTGAACTAATTGATATTTATAGAAATATGATATCCAACTACTTAAGGGTATACATTATTTTAAAAGACACAAGACATTTAGTAATTCTCAGTACATGTAAATGTACATCATAAAAATATTATTCTGACAACAATGGAAATATATTCAAAATCAATTTGGAAATGATATGTTGGAAGCCCAAATATTTGAAAATTAAGTCAAAGAAGGAATTACACAAAAAATTTAAAAAACAGGATTTTGAATGACAATAGAAATTTGTTGGGTGCGTCTAAACTAGACTTGAAAAAAAAATGTCTAGTATCATGTGCTTTTATTAGGAAAGAAGAAAGTAAAATTAATGGTCTAAGCACCTAACTTAAAAATATAAAAAAGAGAAATTAAACCAGAACAGAATAAAATTGTATAAATAACTGAAATAGTAATAGACAAAGAATAGCTTGAGGAAATAACTCAAAAATTATATTAGAAACAAGAAAAAATTACTTTTGAATGAAAATGAAATGTGTAGGACAATGCTAACTGGGACTTAGAAAATTATAGCTCTGCTTATATTTGAGAAGAAAATAGTAAAACTAGTCATCTAAACCTTAAAGCAAAAGAAAATAGAAAAAGAAGCAGAAACTTAAACTAAACTAAAAATAATTGAAATAGAAATGGGCAATAGCCTATGGTACGTGTGTATTGACTGGAAAGGGTAATGAAGAACCTTCCTAGGATGATGGAATTACTCTGTTTTCTTTTGTGTGGTAGTTCCTGAGCATGTGTAATTGATGAAAATCATGGAATTAATCACTTAATATCTGTATAATTTATTATATATAAATTACATCTTAAAATATGAAAATAATGGAATTAATCACTTAATATCTGTATAATTTATTATATATAAATTATATCTTAATAAAATATATCCAATTGCATAAAATTTTCTAACCTTCACTTCTTAAACATAAAGAATCTCTTTAAAAATATTTGAATTATTGTTCTGACTTGGTCCCAAAGTTTTATCTAAGCAGTTTAACTACCTATGGAGATAAATTTTACCTTATATTGTAATTGTGTTCAGTGTTTTTCAACTATTAGCTATTTCACATCTTAGCACTAAAGGTAGAGATGCTCTGGAAGCTGCTCACCTATTTGAGGTTAATAAACTCTTCCAAAGTTTCAGACTTACAATTACCAAATAACAACAACAGTGACAGACTGGGAGGTGGGAAATAAAAGTAAGCCCTGAAATTGTATTCATCTTGTCTAAATAAGCAGTTCAATCGGAAGA
>NW_006787203.1:1401625-1422084 GCF_000442215.2 Lipotes vexillifer
CGGAAGAGTTAAAATTTTGCTCATAGGTTTCACATAGTATGAATAAATATGAATGCTTCTTGTGCTCATTGAGTAAATGAGGAAACGCTGTAGAGAGTGAAGATGGCTTGTATTTTAAAAAGTTGGAATAGAATAATATTCCAATTTGGGTTTTTACATGGTTCAATTTTATGTCTCTTTTTAAAGTAAGAGGAAAATAATATTATAAAATCCACATGGGAAAACAATTATACTCAGAAATTTAACACCAACTATTTATTTCAATTTTTATTTACTTGATTATTTTAAGGCTTCTCAAAAGTTTTTACACAAAATTTTATTAGAAAAATTGTTAAAATACATAAGATAGAACAAAAATGAACACACAGAATGAACAGAATATCTCTGATCTGTGGAATAATTTTAAGCACCTAACATATGTTTAATTGAAGTTCTTGAAGGGGGCTGAAAATCTTTAAAGAAACAAGGCCCCCAAATTTCCAAATTTCTGTGAAAATTATAAATCCACAGATTGAAAAAGATCAATAAAGTTGAAGCACAAAAAACAAGAAGGAAAAAGAAAACATCAAGGCACGCCATAATCAAGTTGCACAAAACCATGATAAAGTAAATACCTTATAAGAAGCTGGAAGAAAACGACACATTAAAAACTGAGGAACAATAGTTAAAATAACAACAGATTTTTTTTATTGGATACAATGCAAATGAGAAAACAGTACCTTCAAAATGTTGAGAGAAAAGGTCAATCCAGAATTTTATAAGCAGCAAAAATATCTTTCAAAAATGAAATAAATAATAAAAACGTTTCCAGGTATTCATCACCAGTCGACCCCCAAAATAATCCCAGATACATAAATAAAGTAATAAAAAGCATTTATAATGGCAACTACATAGATAAATACACAAGATTCTTTTCTCATTATTTAAATTCTATTATATAATAACAACAAAATACTGTGGAGTCAATTACCTCAGTATCTACCTTAAGAATCTAGAAATAGGAGGTAAATTAAGCCCAAGCTAAGCAGAAGAAATAATAAAGATCAGAGTAGTAGAGATGAATGAAATAGCAAGCACAAACACAAAGAGAAAACCCATGAAAACAAGAGTTGACTTTGAGATAATAGAGTTGGTAAAATTCTTGCTGGGCTAATCAAAAATAAAACAGAGAAGACACAAATTACCAATATCAGGAATGAGAGAGGTGACAATACTACAATTGTTACAGTACTACAATACTACAGATTCTATAGCTATTAAAAAGAAAATAACAAAATATATTTAATTACTCAATGACAATACTTTTTAAAGCTTAAATGATGTGGACAAAGTACTTTAAAGACACAAACTAACTAAACACAAGCAAGAAGAAATAAAGAAATTTGTAGCCAAATATTTTCCATGGGAAAAAAAAATTCCATGGGCCAACAACTTCATTGGTGAATCCTATCAAATTTTTAAGGAGGGAATGATACCAAGTCTAGACAAATCCTTGTGGAAAATTTAAAAGGAAGAAATATATTCCAACTCACTCTATGAAGCCAGCAAACTCTTATACCAAACCCAAAGACATTAATAGAAAACAATACTCCAGAATAATATTCCTCAAAATCTAATAATATGTAAAAAAGGTTAATACATCATTATAAAGGGAGTTTATCTCAGGAATCCGAGTTTGATTTAATACTTACCCATAGACATGTAATTTAGAGTATTAACAGTATGAAGTGCTTATGGATGAAACTGAGAAAAGTTAGGAACTACCTATACACTGAAAACTCCAAAGCATTGCTGAGAGAAACTAAAGAACATTTGAATAAATGAAAATATATTCCATGGATAGGAAGATTCAAGTCATTAAGATGTAAGCTCTCCTCAAAAGCATGATCCATACAAGAAAAAAATAAATTAGAACTCCCCAAGATAAAAAAATTTCTAGTCTCCAAAGTACATTGTTAAAGGAATAAAAAAGATAAGTAATAGACTGGGAGAAAATATTTGCAATTCATCTGTCTAACAAAGGACTCATATCAAGAATATGTAAATCTCAAAACTCAAAAATATGGAAACAAGTAATCCAATTAAAATGGTCAAAATATGTAAACAAGCACTTCACCAGGTAAGATACACAAATGGCAAATAAGCACATGAAAAGATGCACAACATCCCTAGTTAATGAAATGCATATTAAAACCACAATGAGATGCCCCTGAAGCTCTATTAGAATACCTACAATTAAACTGACTGACCATTCCAAGTGTTGGTGAACAAATAGAGTAACTGGAAATCTCATCCACTGCTGGTAGAAATGTAAAATGGTACAACTACTTTGGAAAACTGTTTGGTAGTTTACAAAAAGTAAAACATACACTTAGCATATGACCAAGCCATTCCACACCTAGGTATTTTACTAAGAGAAATGAAAGCATATGTTTCTACAAAGGTATGGACATGGACATTCATGGCAGCTTCATTGTATAAAGTAAAACATGGAAGCAATGCAAGGAGTCATCATGAGAGGAATGGATAATTATATTGTATTCACATAATGAAATACTCATAGCAATAAAAAGTAATGTATTTATACATGAAACTTTGAAGGTTTTCAAAGTAATTATCCTGAGTGAAAGAAGTCAGATAATAAAGAATATATATTGTATGGTTCCATTCATGTAAAATTCTAGAAAATTCAAACTTATGCATATGATAGGATTCATATCAGTGATTGCCTGGAGATCAGGCTAAGATGGGATGTGAGGCAGATATAAAATGGGATACAAGGAGACAAGAGGATGATATATGTGTTATCTTGATTGTGGCAATTGTTTGTTTCATCAGTGTATACATTTTCCAAAACATCAAATTGTACACTTCAAATGTACAGGTTATTTTATGAAATTATAGCTCTATAAGGCTGTTAAAAATGGAAATCTATATTTTGCTGGCAAAATAGGATATATTGTTAAATAAAATAAAAACAGGCACAGAAGAATATATACAGTAGGGTATGTTTTAATGTAAGTAAATGTAGGAATATATTAACATATACTTATCTGATTTCAAAAATACTATAAAGATTAAAAATAATAAAAATGGTTTGCCATGAGAAGTGGGCAAAGAGGAAGGCGATATAGAAACAGGAAAAGGAGTATAATATATCCGGATCTATGTCTACTAGGGTTTTGATTTTTGCAGCTTGAAAATATATCATCTATTTCAAGGAAAAATTAACTAAAAATATGTACCCAATTGAAATTATAATTTTTGTAATTATATTGTAATATAATCATAACAAAAGTATATCTGCCAGGTAAAAGAAATCATAAGAATGACCTATCTACTCATGAATCAAAATAAGCAGAGGTAGAAAAGGTTGTGGTGTGGAAATAACGATACAACAACTGAGAATAAGCAAAGTCAATTTATTGAGACCTTGCCATAACAAGGGAGCCAGCCACCATCATTTGCATTTTGGCAGAGACCCAAATGCCAGCAGGGGAGTGGGAAATTTTTATGGTGGCGAAAAAGGGAGGCTTCAGGTATGCCCTGATTGGAGGCTGTTGGCCTGAGGAAGCTGTAGGAAGACTAATGAGGAGTGGGTGTCCTATGTGATTGGTTAAGTGTGTGTATTTGGCTTTCTCGCTTGGTCCTAAATTGGAAAGTAGGGACAACAAGCAGGAAAGCTATCATTATTAATCATGTCCTGGCTGTTTGGGGCTGCTTGTTACAGAGTCTGTTGTTTGGCTTCCTGGAGCAATGCTGTTAGCTAGAGAAAGCAGTCTCGCGTCCTCCAAGTCTGACTTAACAGTGGACTGACTTCCTGGGCTAGTTATTGTAGATAAGGGATTGATTTGCTGGGAAGGTTGCTGCAGGCTGTGGGTCAGAGTTCTGTTTTTATATTTGGTCAGGTCGTTGTCCATTTGTATATTTAGTCTCTCAGTGATAAAAACGTTCATGATGAAAATTGAATACATTTAAATGTTGGCATTTGAGTAAACCTCTGTGGGCACTGTGGTGTTGGAATGAACATATATATCATAAAAAACAGTAGATGGGGATTATAGGGAGGAGATCTTATGATGCTAAGGATAATGATACCTTATCCTTCTTTGTAGGAATGTAATCAATATCCTACAAAGCAGAAAACATTCGGTATAAAAATATATTGATTCTTGCATCTTAATGCTTTTTTGTAATCTATTTTTATAATCTTAGAGAGATATACTGTGGTAAAAAAAAAAAAAATTAACTGGAATCCTAAAACTCCTTCACTTCGGCCCAGTTTCTTTTTCTCCTGTCAATTTCAAGTAAACAAATGTAAAGCGTTTATTAATCTGGCATAGGACGATTCCATTTTTATAAATCATTTCTATATATCTAGCTAGCTAGTTGTCCTTTCTGTATGTTGGGGAGTTTGAGAAACGTTCTTGAATGCCAGAGCTTTATCTCCTGCTGTTCATGCATCCGAACCACCATAGGAGCATGCCTAGACTAACCCGCTGGAAGGATTCATGAGAAGCATGTAGAGAAGAATGGGTTTTTCCTATTCACTCCAGCTGACCTAGCTTGTCCAACCTGAGGTTTTCCTAGATAAGCACGTTTGAATCCCAGACATAGATGGGAGCCTAGCAGGGATGTGAAAAACTGCTCAGTCAAACCCAGGTTAAATCACCAACCCACAATGAGTTAAATAAACAGTTGTTGAAACCATGAATTTACTAGGTAGTGTGTTATACAACCACAGAAGCATATACCAGAGGGAGGAATTGCCATAACAACAACAATAAAATTAGTTAAAATTTGAATCTGTGACCGGATAACAGGAAGAGTCTGGAATTAGGTGATGAAATTGTTAAAAGAGATTTTAAAGAATGATTCAATGCAATGGTAAAATAATTGGTATAATTGTTGCCTGCAGTAACGTGGGTGACAAAATGAAGTACCAAAGCTACACTGTCTAAATCAATAGCCACTAGCTGCAAGTGGCTAATTTAATTTAAATTAACTAAAGTTAATTTGAATTAGAAATTTATTTACTCAGTCACATACCCACCGTTCAGTTGTTTAATAGATACATGTAGAAAGTAGAAACCATTTTAGACATCACAGATATAAAGCATCCCCATCATCTTTTGATATTGCTGAGGGAATTTTGAATTTCAACTACATGATTGTTGAAATTGGCAGACTTTCAGAAACGCAGAATGCAATTATGCAGAATGTTGAAAGTGTCAGCAACTATATGGTTATGTATAGCAACGAACTATAAGAAAAAAGATAAGCTAAAGAAAGAACTAGCAAATTTACAAGCAGAATTTTGAGAAAATATAGAGAAATGAGGATTAGTTGAGTTGGAAAATAAAACTATTTCCCACCTCCAGACTTTCTATCAAAGTAGAATACAACCTGGAGGCAAAAACCAAACCAAGGTCTGATAAGACTCCTGGATGCCTTTTGCAGTTATAAAGTGAACTACTAGGAACCTTAAGGACATTGTCGTACAACAACTAAAATTAGCAGTTCTTAAGTCTGGAGAGACAAAGGAATGTCTAAAAAAAAAAATGGGTGCTTGGTTTTTGGTGCAGGGAATGTAATAAAATTGTATCATGGGAAACCCACACAATTTTTGAGAGTGCTTATATTAGAAAAAGTACTGTGATCTTAGTTTAAAATGGTGTGATATTATCCAAAATGCAAAAAGGCATCTAGGGCCCCAACTTTCTACAAGAAGGACCAGTCTGAGAATGTTGCTCAATGGATATAATTTTTTTTTTTTTTTTTTGCGGTACGCGGGCCTCTCACTGTTGTGGCCTCTCCCGTTGCGGAGCACAGGCTCCGGACGCGCAGGCTCAGCGGCCAGGCCAACGGGCCCAGCCGCTCCGCGGGGCCTCTCACTGTTGTGGCCTCTCCCGTTGCGGAGCACAGGCTCCGGACGCGCAGGCTCAGCGGCCATGGCTCACGGGCCCAGCCGCTCTGTGGCATGTGGGATCTTCCTGGACCGGGGCACGAACCCGTGTCCCCTGCATCGGCAGGCATACTCTCAACCACTGCGCCACCAGGGAAGCCCTCAACTGATATAATTTTTAATGAAGTCTCAGAAGTGGCAGAGCCAAGATTCAAAGAGAATACTGTACTGGAGAGGCATCTCCAAGGACCACAACTAAGTCTTGATCTGAAAACATTCCCTGTGTACAGATCAGAAGTACCTTACAACATCTGCTCAGCAGGATTTCAGAATTGTTATGGACCAGTGATTATTATGCTCCTTCCTCTATTCCCCTTTTTGAATAATAGTGTTTACTGCAGTTTTCTTGTTCCTGTCTCATGGTTTGGTATATGGAAATGGATAAATTATTTTAGTTAATTGATCTCCTTATCAACAGAGACCACATCAGAATAGATAAGTCTGGCTGCAAATCATGATATCCTGGGCTCCAAGCTTAATGCAAGATTGGATGAGGTTTTAGAGATCCTGGATGAAGTGAAGCATATTTTACACATGACAGGGTGTAGCCAGAGAATGAACTGTGATTTAGTAATTATACTGATTGCCCAATATTAGTTTCTGTCATTGCAGGTGGATAGTCTGAAGCACCTTTGATTCTGGGCTCAGTCATGTGAATTGTTTGGCTAACTGAGGTCAGCAAATGTGATGCTTATGGGCTTGCAAACTGTGGTTTGCTTTGCACCCAGACTTTCACTACAGAAAAATTCCCAGTGCTAATTTTTGCTAATTTCCATTAGCAAAAAGAGAGATAAGTATCATGCTTTGTCTATTCATTTCATCTGTTCGTAATAACATTTCCTTTTAGTGTTTTGTAGCAGTAGCTTTTATAACGGTCTGAAATTTAATCTTAAAATCCTGATGATTAAAAATTCTCGAATTTAATTAATACTGTGACATATTTTCCTTAAAAGTTTTCTGTAAGTTTCCTTCTGTAACGGACATTTTATTTGTTTTATTTCAACCAGAAGTTTATAACTTGTGAGTTTGTTTCTTACATAAAGCTTTGACTCTGTATATTTTCTTAAAAGTTTTATTTGTTTTAGATTTTTAAGGGTTAATATTCCTAAATCTTAGCATATAAAATTCTGCTGTTTAGTTAAATTAACATGCAATAATTTCAACTAATCATATAACTTTCCAAGAAGGTTTATTTAATCTTTAAGTAAGCATTAATTTATTTGGGAGTGGGACAAGTTGAGAATATAAAGGTATCAAATGCAGGCTATTGCTTGCTTATATATAGAAATTATGCCCATGTAACAAGTACTCTCTGAAAAGATACATAGTTTCATAATATTTACTCTAAATACTTATAGAATATGTCCTCTTTCCTGAAGATTGAAATTTCCTCTTGGACATAAAATCTGAAGAAATCAATATGCTCAATCACTATCATTTAATGATTAAATTTTCAGAAACGTGCGTCTTCCTTTTTCTCTATTTCAGCCTTCAGTGTTCACTCTTCTGTTAAAGGGAGAAGTTTCCTATGTTCTCTCTTGCATAGTCAAGGGACTTTTCCTAATGTTTAGGAAGTATACTGATGATTGATCATTTAACTTCAAGTAGCAAGAATGAAAATACATGTCATGTTTCTTCTCATATTGAATTCAATTTTTAAAAAATAAGGATCTGTTTCCCCCCGCAGAATGGATGATGACACACAAAGTTTGGAAAATCACCCAATACTACCGAACTGAAAGATTATCAAAGAAATTTTGAATCAAACTTATCTTCAACTCTGAATTGCTGGAAATTGGTTGAGAATATAAAATGTTCAGATAATTTTTAAGGGCAGAGTAAAGGCGATTGCCCTCCATTAGATTGTGATGACAATGAGTAAACAAAGATTAGCTATAAAATTGAATGAATTATTTAAGACCCAGATAAAATGTAATCTCCCTTAGAGATTAATCAATTTCTAAACTTTGGGCAAGATAAAGTAACACAGAATAGCTGGAGCAAAAAAGGATCTTGACTGCCTTAGAGAGCATTAGAGAGAATAAGAAATATTTTAGACTGAGGTAAGCTAATTGAGGAATTTGGGACCACAGCTGGGAATTTATCAACTCGGTTTATAACTAACATTAACTAACTATAAAACTAGTTTCCCCTTGAAATAACCCTTTTGCCATTGCACTATAAGATATCAACCCTTATGGTCCATACCCATGCATGTTCTTCCAGCCCCTGTTGTCTGTATTAACTAAGACTTGCAGATCTTTCAGTGAATGATCTCTTTCCTTCTAGAGCAGGAGAGGCACTTCCCAGTCAGGCCATGTCAAGTCTTGATCTTACTGCTCAGTTAGAAGCAATGAGGGGAGGTATGAGCAGATCCAGAGGAAGACAGCACAACCATCTGGCGAAGGTGAGGCATTTTCATGGTCTCTAGGAAGACCCTTTCTCTAGGAAGCGGGGGTGGGGCCATTTCTGCTGGTTCAAAGGATTTAGGGCAACTTGGTACCCTGGCTTTATTACAGGAGTCAGATTATATGACCTGGTCAGATATTCTAGTTTGGCTTTCTTTGGAATTTTTTTAATCTCACAGTCTGATCCTGGACTCAATTTTCAGCATAGTCTGAAAATATAGTTCCCTGCTGCTGAAAATGAAAAGCCCTTTAGTTACTGACATGAAAGCCTTCTGGCTTTCACACCAGGACTTGACTTAATAATTGACTACAATGGGACTGCCATTTTCTTCCTTAAATGTGTCAGTGGCAATTAACAACAATGAGCTGTTTCATAATTCTTGTATATTTATCAGTGTATCCATGTCTTTCACGTTCAGTTTGTTGCCGAAGTCAGTCCATCCTTTTCATCAGTCTCCATCCCAATTCACCTCAGGTTCTTGGACAGTCAGGCATTCAGATCATTGTCAGTCACCCCTAGTCCTAACGTCCTTATTGTCATGTGCCATGTGACTGAACCAATTCTAAAATTCCACCATGAAGAGTCAGTTTCCTAGGACCACTTTTGGTACCAGCTCTTTGATTTGAGTTCTCCTAGAAGCAGTCTTTGAGGTGAATTTTTGAGTGTTAAGTAGTTTCTTTGGAAGGTGAAGTCAGAAAACAATGGTACGGGAAGTGAATGAGGGAAGGCATAAAAGCCAATAAAGCAGTTTATCAAGAAAGTTATCACTGTGGGCAATTACAGCTCAAACCTGTTGCAGAAATCTGGGAAGCAGCAGATCATACCTTGGAATTCAGAGAGGTGAAAGATCTAGGAAATTTTCCAGTTCCTATATAGTCAATGTTTGAGGGATACTCCTAGAGTACATCAGTTCCTGAATACTTCTGGCCTGCCCTGTAAACCTGAGGCAGCTTTGGAGGGGCTGGTGGTTGAAACTTAGGCAGCAATGTGAGGAGTAAGTTCTACACTGATATGAGCAGCACAGTGATACATGTACTATGGTAAGAAAAAAAAAATTTTAATTAAAGTATTTACTGGTCCTTGTACTCTCAAGAAGGATAAAAATTTTAATTAACATATGTCTGATAAATTAAGTAGTCATGTTTTAACCTCTGGGATAACCTATTTAAAAACAAGCAAATGGGGCTTCCCTGGTGGCGCAGTGGTTGAGAGTCTGCCTGCCAATGCAGGGGACACGGGTTCGTGCCCCAGTCCGGGAGGATCCCACATGCCGCGGAGCGGCTGGGCCCATGAGCCATGACCGCTGGGCCTGTGCGTCCGGAGCCTGTGCTCCACAACGGGAGAGGCCGCAACAGTGAGAGGCCTGCGTACGAGAGGTCGCAACAGTGAGAAGCCCGTGTACCGCAAAAAAAAAAAAAAAAAAAATTTATTTGGAATAGATACCATGCTGTATTGATAATTTCGTTTTGTCTCTAACAGTAAAGATCTCCCTAAGAGGTCAAACTTGTAATTTGGTCTCTTTTCCCTTGGAACACATTTTTCCAAATGCCATTAGGCTCTAGAAGTTTTTGTATTTATTTTCAAGAAATGCTTAGAAATATCACAGTCTCACTTAGAATTAACCTGAAACACTTGGCCATATTATATTAGAATAATTTTTTCTGACACACAGAAATTCAAAAAACATTCAACTGAGCACATATTTTTGAAAAAATAATTAGAAAATATACTCCAACAGATTAATATTTTTATACCCATGTTCATACCTCATATAAACAAAAGAAAATGAGATTTCCATCAGATTTTTAGACACTAACATTCAGTGTTAATGAGAGTTGAACCATACTTAATGATACTCAAGGGAAAAAACTGTGAGCCAAGGATTTTATAATTAACTACCCTTTCTTTCAAATCAAAAGCCTACAGAGAAATCATTTTGAAAACAAAATATCTCAGAAAATATGGGCTTCCTGATGCTTCTACTCCTGCAGGATGTGTTTCATTTAAACAAAAGGTGACTGGGAAAACCATAACAGACAGGCAGATTGATGGCCGGTACAAAGTACAGATGGTCTGAGAAGTAGTTTATATAATATGAAGTATCTGTGTAGTTTTGTTATTTAAGGTTCATTTCAAATTCTTCTGTAACATGTTAAAATGGCAAATATCTTTTCTGGGAAACTATACAGGTTTACATGGATTTTATTTCTTTGAACCATAATTTAATCCTTTTATGAGGCAAAGCCCAAATACTTTTTTGGTGACTTCTTTAGAAATTTACATGCAGTTTAGTTTTTGAAAATTTGTAACATTCTCTTACTAACTCCCTCTGCTCAAAGGAAGACATTAGATACAAACTTGTTACTTTATCTTCAAAACTTCATAATATTAATTTGAGGCTTTAAGGTGTGTTACAGTACCTAAAGTTGAATTCATCCTCTTGATCTTAACCATTTGTAACAATTGTGTGTTCTGGTGCCTTTTATTTATTTATTTTTTTGTAATGACATCATGCATTTCCAAGTGTGTGGAATTCAAAACTGTTGAACTTCCTTTTATTTCATAGGTTTCTTACCACTCCTCCTCCTCCAACAATAATTGGTTGCATGTCTTAGTCATTATTTCACAACACCTTGGTTATTTTCACAGTGCCTCCTCTCACTTCTTACACTGCCTTTCCATTCTGGGGTCACTGCTGGCTCATGTTCATAATAGCAGGAGCCTTCTGGCTAGAAAGGTCTCTCTAGTGCACTACAGCCAGAAATGTTTGAAACTCTTCTCTTTTTTTAAATACATTGATTGATTGATTGGCTGCATTGGGTCTTCGTTGATACAGCTTTCTCTAGTTGGGGCCAGCAGGGATTACTCTTTGTTGCGGTGTGTGGGCTTCTCATTGCAGTGGCTTCTCTTTGTTGCAGAGCATGGGCTCTAGGCCCGTGGGCTTCAGTAGTTGTGGCTTGTTGCCTCTAGAGCGCAGGCTCAGTAGTTGTGGCGGATGGGCTTAGTTGCTCTGCGGCATGTGGGATCTTCCCAGACCAGGGATCAAACCCGCGTCCCCCACATTGGCAGGCGGATTCACAATCACTGCACCACCAGGGAAGTCCCTGCTCTTTTCATATCACATCTCTGCTTGGAAAATTTCAGTCATTTCTGTTAAATCCAGACTCCGACTACAAACTCTCTTCTGATTGTCATCTCACATTTTCTGGTGATTCATTCACACTGATCTACCCATGGTTTCCCAAACTGCGTGACATATGTTGAGAGAGTCTAGAGTGGTAAAAAAGCATAGACTCTGGAACTAGAATTCCTGGCTTCCAGTCCTGGCTCAGCCACTTGGGAGCTAGATGAGCTTTGAGCCTTTCTGAACTTCTCTGTGCCTCGTGTTGTCATCTGTGTAAATGACACAACAGTAACACCTCTTTGAGTTGTGAATATTTAAGGAACCAGCAAATGGGAAGCACTTAAGATGGCATCTGACACAGAGTAGGTGCTCATCAAATGTTAGCTGATGCAAAACATTTCTGGATGGTCTTGATTTTTGTATTTCTATTTGTTTTCATTTGCAATTCATTTTGTTAATTTTGCTTTACAGAGTCACCTTCTGAATAAACAAAGTTTAATTGATTAATTTTGATTTGGTGTAAAAGATGACAAAAAGCTGATATTGCAGATTTAAACATGCTGGTAGGCATTCTTAATAGATCTTTTTAATGTAAGCTAAATGTCTTAAAAGGGGGGAGAGTATCTTAGCTTGGTTGTCAGGTTTAAGAATTTAAAAGGGCATTATTCCTTTGCTTTTTTTATGAGTTTATGATTACCAATATTTATTTAGATAATTATGTATGTTTTTGTGAAAACTGACTAGCATTCTGCTAGTTTGTAATTGAATAATTTGAACATTTGAAGCTTTGTCAAACTATAGGAATATGTGATATCAGTTTTTACAACCTATTTAATACCTTTCTTTTTACAATCCATCAAGTAAACACTGTGTTAACTTGTGACTTAAGGAAAAATGGAGTTCATACAGGTTTCAGAGATCTTAGTTTAGAGGGAATTGAAAGATAATTTTGTCTATTTTTGTTATTTCTCAAGTGAGAAAACTTGACTTGCCCAGGACCACAGAGTTCATGTATCAAATCCAAGATGAAAACCTAGGTTTGCTAAATCCATGTCTTTTGTTGATCCACATATGCATAAATGTTTGTAGACTTGTATAACACAAATCCAAAGATTCAGGATTTTCATGTATTATTTAGTCTTTTAAATATTGTATTTGTATATTTTGAATATTACAGTCAGTACATTTTGTATTATTTTTAAGCATTAATAGAGTAATATATTACAAAATGTTAGTCTTCTTCTATGTTAAACTTCCTCTTATTTTAAGGATTTGAGTCAAAAATTTGGGGGTGATTCAGTACATTCCAAAGAGTTACCAATGACACCTGCCTTATAGAATTATCTGGATATATGTCCAGACTTATTCATAAAGTGAGATTTTTTTGTGATTTACTTTGTATGCAAGCCTTCCTACTACAATCAACTTGCTTATACTAGTGTAAGTTTTCATTACATTATGTTATTTTAAAAAAAACTTTAAAAATTATAATAATGGCATTTACATGGCACGAAAATTATAATTCTAATCTAATGTTTTTACTGTGTTTTCAAAAAGCATGCATCCCTAATGTGTCATGTTTAATCAGTGAATTTCAACATAAAGTCTTATTCCATGTAATACACTATCGTGTTTTACACCATCTGCATTAGGACTTCCAGCAAAGCAAGGTGTTGTTATTTTATCCCTGAAGAACAACTATCATGTACTCATTTGCTTGGTTAATACGGATATCTTCATTTCACTGTGCAAGAGCAGATGATTGCCTTTCATTTTGTGTCACTGTAGGAGAAGTAAGCTGATGAGTAGTATGTGCATAGAAACATATTAGTATGTAATGCTGTAGCTGCATGGTCATTCTTTGATTCAAAGTGGAGAGCAGATGAATTTTTGTTGCTCCTTTTGGAAACCATTATATCAAAAGCATCATATCTGAAGAGATTTAGAAAGCATTTTAACTATTAAGTAACTTTGTTTTATTTATTTTAAAATATATTTCTTAGAAATATATTTCTCAGGTTAAAGACTCCCCCCCGCCCCTGCCAATTAATTCTCATATCATCCCTGTTAGGTAGACCTCAGTGGTGTAACAGAAGAACTCATTATACACATGAGCAACTTGAGGCAGTGGGAAGTTTGATGTTAATGCCAAACAGGATGTAAGCAATGAGGCCAGGAGCAGAAGCAAAGCTTCCTAATTCTCAGCAGTGCTCTTGTCACTAAAACACATGGTTTCCTCTGTAAGAATTGCAGGGGAGGACCTTTAAGATGGCAGAGTAGTAAGACGTGGAAATAAACTTCCTCCCCACAGATACATCAAAAATACATCTACAGGGCTTCCCTGGTGGCGCAGTGGTTGAGAGTCTGCCTGCTGATGCAGGGGACATGGGTTTGTGCCCCGGTCCAGGAAGATCCCACATGCCGCGGAGCGGCTGGGCCTGTGAGCCATGGCCACTGAGCCTGCGCGTCCGGAGCCTGTGCTCCGCAACGGGAGAGGCCACAACAGTGAGAGGCCCGTGTACCGCAAAAAAAATCCCAACAGTCCAATGGTTAGGATGCCGCACTTTCACTGCTGAGGGCCTGGGTTCAAGCCCTATTCGGGAAACTAAGATCCCCAAAGATGTGTGGTGCAGCCGAAAAAAAAAAAAAAAAAGTGTAGTAAATGCTAGCAGGTAGCTGAAAATATGACTAAAAAGAGGAAATATGTCGGTATCAGAAATATACACTGGGAATTCTTCCTTAATGGATGAGAGTTAAAATAGTAAGGAAAAAATTGTCCCCATAAGAGAAATTATAGGACAGACTAGCAGACTACAGATGATTTTAGGAATGCATTTATTTTGTGGCCAGAACAATAAAGAACATCAGTTAATTATACTTAGTGAAATTGGAACAAGAGAAAGAGAGAAAAAAAGATTGAGTACAAGGAGGTAAATGGAATGAAGACTTCTAAGAAAGAGAACATCGTATGAAACGTTGAAAAAATCCTGAGGCAAAAGATCTAAGAACAACAAAGAGCAGTGAAATGCTAAATCATGAGTTATTACAGAAATTGTTATTCCATACACTTAATTAATCAGAGACATTATTTTCTTATAAAAAATGAGAATAATGAATTCTTCCAGAAGAAACTAACCAGAGCGTCTAATGCTTGGTGAGTTTACTAGATTCTAGGAATAATTATACAAAAATTCCCTAAATTGCCAGCTTGTTGATCTGGAACTCTTGGAATAGTAAGAGGTTCTTGACTCTTAAGTGTACTAATCTGTTTTAGTCTAAATAGTATTACTAGTAATATATTTTTTTATTTCTATAGATAAAATAGAATTTATTTTTAAAATGTGTAAGATTATACTATTTTTCTGATTTATTCAACACCACCCTCTTCCTGTAAGATTTTGTACCTGTAGAACTGCCATGTGTTTCAGTTATCTGTTGCCATGATAATGCCGCAATAATGAACAAAATGATTAGAAACATAACATCATAAGGCAGCAGCCTTCTTTATTACTTATGAGGTTGTTAGTCTTCCAGAGTCATCTTCTGGTCAGCCCCAGACTTGGCTGATCTTGGCTAGGTTCATTTTAATGCATTTGTAGCAAACTGAGGAGTTGTCTGTGGCTGTCTTGTCTAGGGTTGCCTTAGTTGGGTGAATTATCTCTTCTCAGGATGTGACAGGGGTCCAGGAGAAAGAGTAAAAGTGTGAAAGGTCCTGAAGGTCTATGTTCAAAAATAGAGAACCACCACTTATATCACTATCTTTCATCCGAAGTTCATCACAAGACCAGCCCTTATTTAAAGGTGGTGAAATACTCTCCATGTCTAGAAGGGAGAATCTAGGAAGTCACATTCCAAGCGTTGTGGATACAAGAAGGATAAGAAGTTGTGAATATTTATACAAGCAATCAACAAGTCCAAGTGATTTGGCCTGCCTTGTTGTTGGAGGAAAATATTTTCTTGCCCTATTGTCTGATTTGGCTGTATGATGTGCTTCGGCCAATGTACTGTGAATAGAAATGTTGAAAGTCTCTACCTCTTTATGGGCCATTGCATCCTTCACCCACTCCCTTGATCTTTTCTCTCTACCACAAAAACAGCTTGTCACTGGTGGGTTCTGCTTAGTAGCTGAAATGCTGCTATTAAAAGACACATGGAGTAGTCCTACAACCAAACCATAGCCAGCAATCTTCCAGTTGAGTTAGAAATAAACCTTTCTTATTATAAGTCACTTAGATATTTTTTTATCATAATACAACCCACCATGAACTATTATAAAAGTGTTATTAGGCTTTACATTACTGAGCACATTCTCAACCAACAGATATCAAACATACACCTATTTTTAAGTGTCTGTCGATACACCCTTTTTTGTATTGTAAGATATCCTCATACAGTAAATATTAGAATCTATGTCCCAAGGTAGTTGTTTCCGTGAGCTGCAAAAAAAAAAAAAAAAAGAATATGATGTGAATCATCCACATGGCTGTTTTCCCTGACATAGAAATGATGTATCTGTGAGTTTCTTGTTTCTTTCTAATTGTACCTTCAGGACTTTTGAAGCCTATTGAACAAGTAGCCTATTGACCTGAGAATCAGAGTGATAAATTCTACCTTCAAAAATAATAGATGAAAGTGAGAGGAGGGCATATGAAACCAAGAAATGTTTATAACAGAGAGTTGAGAATGTAGAATTAAACCACTATGTAAACAATGACAAATGTCTTAAAAACTTAAACTCTAAAAATTCTACTTATTTGTTTTGCTATATCATATAAATTAAGTTCTTTCTTTGTTTTCCACACAAGAAAATAGTTGAGAGTTGATGTACAAAAACTCATCCTGTGCTCTCTTGGATTCACAGAGAGTATACCCTCAAGAAATGGTTATTAATGATAGCTTTTAGAAATTAAAAAAGAAAGACAATTGCTGGGGCAGTTTGAAAAATAATAAGTGGTTCTTTGGAATCCAGCCCAGTTTGAATATTGAACCTGGAGGCTTACATATCAGGAAAACATTTTTTCTTATGTTTCTACCATTTTTATTCATTTTTTTCTCAAATGTTTTAAGATACAGCTGTATGAGGTTAGAAAGGAATAAGATAGAGACAGAAATGTTATAACAAATGGAGTGAACACATGGCAAGGTGATAATGACACGAACACATAGGCAGGACTCTCCTTTTCTACCACTCATTCCCTGGTATTTCATCCTGATTTGAAGTAGAGAAATACCTGTCATACAAACTAGCCAGAAATCCATTACAGTTTCAGTTTAAAGTGAAATGAGAAGCTGAATGGGAGCATGTTGAGATATGTTTATTTTATGGTCCTTAGAAAGATTGATTTCAAAATCTCTAGCAGAATCTTGAGGGTTCTAATTCTGGAGAAAAATAATTGAGGCAACACATCTCTGGTTCAGGATTGCCCCAAATTCATGTATTTATGGGCTTCAGGACATTTGCAAAACCCCAGTCATATGAAGTTCTTATTAATCAAGAAGAATTTACTGGGTATCTGTTATGTAGGAACCCTTTCCACTCAAGTTTTTTTTTTTTTTCTCCTGTATCTACTATAGTCAAATCGTTTCTTAGTGTCCATTCTACACAGAGCAACATATACTTTGAAAAGCCATTGGATGGTTATTTACTTATGACTCATTCAGACTCTTCACTTTCTTCTGCTTGATCAACTTCCCAGTAAGAAAAAGCAATGAAGAGATAACACTAAGTTTTGTACAAATGCTAGTATTTTACCTCTTACTAAGAAAAGGTATAAATTTGTAATGATAGACTCAGCTTTGTTGCAGTGACACACATCCTCAAAATTCTCTGTGACCTAAGACATTAAAAAAAAAAAAGTTCCATGAAGGTTTGTACAGGGCTCTGCTCCACACGGAACTTTAGGGACTCAGGCCAACAGAAGCTGTGTCATCTTTTAACTCCACCATCAGGATATGTCATTTTTGTTGCTCTGGCATGAAATGACACAATAGAGAGATATGCTCTGGAATTAAATTCTTAGTCTGAGAAGTGGCATGTGTCACAAATGTTTGCTTCCTATTGGGCAGAACCAGTCATGTGGTCCCAGCTAAGTGAAAGCTCAGAAGTAGAGTTGTCTGCCCACCTAGAAGACAAAACGAAACTTAAAAATCAATATTGGTGAGAAATAGCAATATCTCAGATTTTAGTTCATTTAAATTAAAAAAATTGTTGAAGATCTTTGAGAATAACATTGTCAAATATGATGATGTATGCATAAATGAGCAGGATGCCGCCACTTTGCCATAGTTCAGAAGGAGTCATACTGAGTCTGCAACAAATCATATCTCTGCCAACAATATTAGTAATAATAGGTAACATTTACTCTACACTTATTACATGATAACTAAATGAATACACTCAAAAACTAGAGAAGTCACTTCTATTGCTATTTTCCCATTTTACAAATAGAAAAGTGACACAGAAAGTTGAAGGAACTGGCAAAATTTGATTATAAACTACCTTGAGACCAAAGATGTGATGATAGGAAAATAATACAACACTTCTATTTTGTTCAAAGCACTCAAATTAATAAATCTCTTTCTGTTATTTAATTGTCTATATCCAGACTGCTCAATTAAGATAAAACAGGTGGGTGAGCCATAGTTAATTATAACCCACGGTGCTTAATTTATTCAAGTTACTCTGGGAGTCATTCTAAAACAGAATGAACTCTGGATATGATCATTAATCCTTTTTGTCTTATCTTTAATAATATATTTCACTTAAAAAGTTTCTTTTCTTTATTTTGGAAGCATTCTTACTCTCTTGGGAATACTCCATGTGATAAAATTTATTATATGCTGGATGATCTATAAAAGTTTATTATTTAATAATTTTGAATCAATTTTTAAAATTAAAATTGTTTAGTGTAAGGATTTATTAATTAATGAACATAGACTTATTTGATATTGGCCCTGTTCAATTCAATGGAGATACATTATAAATAAAATTGACTTTCATGAAAGATTATCAAGAAAATAGAAGAAACAAATAAAAATATTAATAACAATAATAAAGAAAAAATTACAGAGGAGAGACTATGAAGAAAATAGGAGAAAACTTTGAACACTATTTTGTCAAAATGTTTTACTTAGAAAAAATGACCAAGTCCAAGGAAAACATAGCTTTCAAAACTAACTCATAAGAAGCTTCAAAAAATTTATAACAAATTAAAGAAGTTGAATGCATTTAAAAATATACAACAAATAGTTTTTAGATGATTTCAAAGTTTACTTCACCAAACTATCAGATAGATAATCCCTAAAATCATATAATTTCTATTATTTACAAACTTTGCCAGAGAAAATAAAAAGAGAACACCATCATTTTGTTTTATAAGATATATAACTTTGTTATCCAAATCAGATAAGGATGAGATATTCTCACTCATTAATATTGATGCAAAAATTACCCATTTGAGTTTATTCAGGATGAGAATGCTGCTTCAATTTTGGGGAAATTTTGTTTGCCTAATTCCCATGCTAATAAAATGAAGGAACACCACAATATCATCTCAATAGATGCATTAGAAATATTTCAAAAATTCAATACCACTTTATTTTTAAAATACTTTCCAACTAGAAACAGACTGGATCCTTACCACACTGAATGATATCTACTACTAATATAAAATTTATGTTAAACATTAGAAGCATTTTTAAAAATAATAAACAACAAAAAAAGGCCATTGTCATGGCTTTTATTCAATATTTTATTTGTTGAATAAAAAAAGAATTTCAGGGACTTCCCTGGTGGTGCAGTGGCTAAAAATCCACCTGCCAATGCAGGGGACACAAGTTCGATCCCTGGTCTGGGAAAATCCCACATGCCACGGAGCAACTAAGCCAATGCGCCACAACTACTGAGCCTGCGCTTTAGAGCCCACAAGCCACAACTACTGAAGCCCACGTGCTGCAACTACTGAAGCCCACACGTGTAGAGCCCGTGCTCCACAACACTAAAAGCCACCACAATGAGAAGCCCTCACACTGCACTGGTAGCTCCCACTTGCTGCAACTAGAGAAAGCCCATGGGAACCAATGAAGACACAATGCAGTCAAAAAAAATTTCTTTTTAATATAACGGAATATTTAAACATTTGAAAAGAAACCAAATAAATATTAGTCACAAATGAAATAATTGCCTACATAGGATACCACAAGAATTTAGCAAAGAATTATTGTAATTCATCAGACAATTCACCAAGTGGCTCAATTCAAAATCAGTATACAAAAACCAATTGCATTTCTCTGTGCCAACAACCTAAAAATCTTTTTTTTTTTAAAGATCTTTATTGGAGTATAATTGCTTTACAATCGTGTTAGTTTCTGCTTTATAACAAAGTGAATCAGTTATACATATACATATGTCCCCATATCTCTTCCCTCTTGCATCTCCCTCCCTCCCACACTGCCTATCCCACCACGCTAGGTGGTCACAAAGCACCGAGCTGATCTCCCTGTGCTATGTGGCTGCTTACCACTAGCTATCTATTTTATGTTTGGTAGTGTATATATGTCCATGCCACTCTCTCTTTGTCCCAGCTTACCCTTCCCCCTCTCTGTATCCTCAAATCCATTCTCTAGTAGGTCTGCATCTTTATTCCCATCTCGCCCCTGGGTTCTTCTGATCATTTTTTTTCTTTTTCTTTTTTTAGATTCCATATATATGTGTTACCATATGGTATTTGCTTTTCTCTTTCTGACTTACTCTGTAAGACAGTCTCTAGGTCCATCCACCTCACTACAAATAACTCAGTTTCATTCCTTTTTATAGCTGAATAATATTCCACTGTATATATGTGCCACATCTTCTTTATCCATTCATCTGTTGATGGACACTTAGGTTGCTTCCATATTCTGGCTATTGTAAATAGAGCTGCAATGAACATTTTGGTACATGACTCTTTTTTTTTTTTTTTT
>NW_006787203.1:1422214-1426262 GCF_000442215.2 Lipotes vexillifer
CCTGTGTCCCCTGCATCGGCAGGCATACTCTCAACCACTGCGCCACCAGGGAAGCCCCATGACTCTTTTTGAATTATGGTTTTCCTGGGTATATATGCCCATTAGTGGGATTGCTGGGTCATATGGGAATTCTATTTTTAGTTTTTTAAGGAACCTCCATACTGTTCTCCATAGTGGCTGTATCAATTTATATTCCCATCAACAGTTCAAGAGGGTTCCCTTTTCTCCACACCCTCTCCAGCATTTATTGTTTGTAGATTTTTGGATGATGGCCATTCTGTCTGGTGTGAGATGATATCTCATTGTAGTTTTGATTTCTGTTTCTCTAATGATTAATGATGTTGAACATTCTTTCATGTGTTTGTTGGAAATCTGTATATCTTCTTTGGAGAAATGTCTGTTTAGGTCTTCTGCCCATTTTTGGATTGGGTTGTTTGTTTTTTTGATATTGAGCTGCATGAGTTGCTTGAATGTTTTGGAGATTAATTCTTTGTCAGTCACTTCATTAGCAAATATTTTCTCCCATTCTGAGGGTGGTATTTTTGTCTTGCTTATGGTTTCCTTTGCTGTGCAAATGCTTTTAAGTTTCATTGGGTCCCATTTGTTTGTTTTTCTTTCCATTTCTCTATGAGGTGGGTCAAAAAGGATCTTGCTGTGATTTATGTCATAGAGTGATCTGCCTATGTTTTCCTCTAAGAGTTTGATGGTGTCTGGCCTTTCATTTAGGTCTTTAATCCATTTTTAGTTTATTTCTGTGTATGGTGTTAGGAAGTGTTCTAATTTCATTCTTTTAATGTAGTTGTCCAGTTTTCCCAGCACCACTTATTGAAGAGGCTGTCTTTTCTCCACTGTATATTCCTGCCTCCTTTATCAAAGATAAGGTGACCATATTAGTGTGGGTTTTTCTCTGGGCTTTCTATCCTGTTCCATTGATGTATATTTCTGTTTTTGTGCCAGTACCATACTGTCTTGATTACTGTAGCTTTGTAGTATAGTCTGAAGTCAGGGAGCCTGATTCCTCCAGCTCCGTTTTTCTTTCTCAAGATTGCTTTGGCTATTCGGGGTCTTTTGTGTTTCCATACAAATTGTGAAATCTTTTGTTCTAGTTCTGTGAAAAATGCCAGTGGTAGTTTGATAGGGATTGCATTGAATCTGTAGATTGCTTTGGGTAGTAGAGTCATTTTCACAATGTTGGTTCTTCCAATACAAGAATCTGGTATCTCTCTCCATCTATTTGTATCATCTTTAATTTCTTTCATCAGTGTCTTATAATCTCCTGCATACAGATCTGTTGTCTCATTAGGTCTGTTTATTCCTAGATATTTTATTCTTTTTGTTGCAGTGGTAAATGGGAGTGTTTTCTTAATTTCTCCTTCAGATTTTTCATCATTGGTGTATAGGAATGCCAGAGATTTCTGTGCATTAATTTTGTATCCTGCTACTTTACCAAATTCATTGATTAGCTCTAGTAGTTTTCTGGTAGCATCTTTAGGATTCTCTATGTATAGTATCATGTCATCTGCAAACAGTGACAGCTTTACTTCTTCTTTTCCGATTTGGATTCCTTTTATTTCCTTTTCTTCTCTGATTGCTGTGGCTAAAACTTCCAAAACTATGTTGAATAAGAGTGGTGAGAGTGGGCAACCTTGTCTTGTTCCTGACCTTAGTGGAAATGCTTTCAGTTTTTCGCCATTGAGGATGATGTTGGCTGTGGGCTTGTCATATACGGCCTTTATTATATTGAGGAAAGTTCCCTCTACACCTACTTTCTGCAGGGTTTTTATCATAAATGGGTGTTGAATTTTGTCAAAAGCTTTCTCTGCATCTATTGAGATGATCATATGGTTTTTCTCCTTCAATTTGTTAATATGGTTAATCACATTGATAGATTTGCGTATATTGAAGAATCCTTGCATTCCTGGAATAAACCCCACTTGATCATGGTGTATGATCCTTTTAATGTGCTGTTGGATTCTGTTTGCTAGTATTTTGTTGAGGATTTTTGCATCTATGTTCATCAGTGATATTGGCCTGTAGTTTTCTAATAGAATGAATTTGGGAGTGTTCCTCCCTCTGCTATATTTTGGAAGAGTTTGAGAAGGATAGGTGTTAGCTCTTCTCTAAATGTTTGATAGATTTTGCCTGTGAAGCCATCTGGTCCTGGAATTTTGTTTTTTGGAAGACTTTTAATCACAGTTTCAATTTCAGTGCTTGTGATTGGCCTGTTCATATTTCCTATTTCTTCCTGGTTCAGTCTCGGAAGGTTGTGCATTTCTAAGAATTTGTCCATTACTTCCAGGTTGTCCATTTTATTGGCAGATAGTTGCTTGTACTAATCTCTCATGATCCTTTGTATTTCTTCAGTGTCAGTTGTTACTTCTCCTTTTTCATTTCTAATTCTATTGATTTGAGTTTTCTCCCCTTTTTTCTTGATAAGTCTGGCTAATGGTTTATCAATTTTGTTTATCTTCTCAAAGAACCAGCTTTTAGTTTTATTGATCTTTGCTATCATTTCCTTCATTTCTTTTTCATTTATTTCTGATCTGATCTTTATAATTTCTTTCCTTCTGCTTACTTTGGGGTTTTTTTGTCCTTCTTTCTTTAATTTCTTGGTTAGGTGTTTTATTTGCGATGTTTCTTGTTTCTTAAGGTAGGATTGTATTGCTATAAAGTTCCCTCTTATAACTGCTTTTGCTGCATCCCATAGGTTTTGGGTCGTTGTGTTTTCATTGTCATTTGTTTCTAGGTATTTTTTGAATTCCTCTTTGATTTCTTCAGTCATCTCTTGGTTATTAAGTAGTGTGTTGTTTAGCCTCCATGTGTTTGTATTTTTCACATATTTTTTCCTGTAATTGATATCTAGCCTTATAGTGTTGTGGTCAGAAAAGATACTTGATAGGATTTCAGTTTTCTTACATTTAACAAGGCTTGATTTGTGACCCAAGATATGATCTATCCTGGAGAATGTTCCATGAGCACTTAAGAAGAATGTCTATTCTGTTGTTTTTGGATGGAATGTCGTATAAATATTAATTAAGTCCATCTTGTTTAATGTATAATTTGAAGCCTGTTTTTCCTTATATATTTTCATTTTGGATGATCTGTCCATTGGTGAAAGTGGGGTGTTAGAAGTCCCCCACTATGATTGTGTTACTGTTGATTTCCCCTTTTATGGCTGTTAGTATTTGCCTTATGTATTGAGGTGCTCCTGTGTCGGGTGCATAAATATTTACAATTGTTATATCTTCTTCTTGGATTGATCCCTTGATCATTATGTAGTGTCTATCTTTGTCTCTTGTAATAGTCTTTGTTTTAAAGTCTATTTTGTCTGATATGAGAATTGCTACTCCAGCTTTCTTTTGATTTCCATTTGTATGGAATATGTTTTTCCATCCCCTCATTTTCAGTCTGTATGTGTCCCTAGGTCTGAAGTGGGTCTTTTGTAGACAGCATATATACGGGTCTTGTTTTTGTATCCATTCAGCCAGTCTATGTATTTTGGTTGGAGCATTTGATCCATTTACACTTAAGGTAACTATCGATATGTGTGTTCGTATTTTCTTAATTGTTTTGTGTAGGTCTTTTCCTTCTCTTGTGTTTCCTGCCTAGAGAAGTTCCTTTAGCGTTTCTTGTAAAGCTGGATTGGTTGTGCTGAATTCTCTTAGCTTTTGCTTGTCTGTAAAGCTTTTAATTTCTCTGTCAAATCTGAATGAGATCCTTGCTGGGTAGAGTAATCTTGGTTGTAGATTTTAATCCTTCATCACTTTAAATATGTCCTGCCACTCCCTTCTGGCTTGCAGAGTTTCTGCTGAAAGATCAGCTGTTAACCTTATGGGGATTCCCTTATGTGTTATTTGTTGTTTTTCCCTTGCTGCTTTTAACATTTGTTCTTTGTATTTAATTTTTGATAGTTAGATTAATATGTGTCTTGGAGTGTTTCACCTTGGATTTGTCCTTTTTGGGGCTCTCTGTGCTTTCTGGACTTGATTAACTATTTCCTTTCCCATTTTAGGGAGTTTTCAACTATAATCTCTTCAAATATTTTCTC
>NW_006787203.1:1426279-1467925 GCF_000442215.2 Lipotes vexillifer
TTTCTTGATGAGTCTGGCTAATGGTTTATCAATTTTGTTTATCTTCTCAAAGAACCAGCTTTTAGTTTTATTGATCTTTGCTATCATTTCCTTCATTTCTTTTTCATTTATTTCTGATCTGATCTTTATAATTTCTTTCCTTCTGCTTACTTTGGGGTTTTTTTGTCCTTCTTTCTTTAATTTCTTGGTTAGGTGTTTTATTTGCGATGTTTCTTGTTTCTTAAGGTAGGATTGTATTGCTATAAAGTTCCCTCTTATAACTGCTTTTGCTGCATCCCATAGGTTTTGGGTCGTTGTGTTTTCATTGTCATTTGTTTCTAGGTATTTTTTGAATTCCTCTTTGATTTCTTCAGTCATCTCTTGGTTATTAAGTAGTGTGTTGTTTAGCCTCCATGTGTTTGTATTTTTCACATATTTTTTCCTGTAATTGATATCTAGCCTTATAGTGTTGTGGTCAGAAAAGATACTTGATAGGATTTCAGTTTTCTTACATTTAACAAGGCTTGATTTGTGACCCAAGATATGATCTATCCTGGAGAATGTTCCATGAGCACTTAAGAAGAATGTCTATTCTGTTGTTTTTGGATGGAATGTCGTATAAATATTAATTAAGTCCATCTTGTTTAATGTATAATTTGAAGCCTGTTTTTCCTTATATATTTTCATTTTGGATGATCTGTCCATTGGTGAAAGTGGGGTGTTAGAAGTCCCCCACTATGATTGTGTTACTGTTGATTTCCCCTTTTATGGCTGTTAGTATTTGCCTTATGTATTGAGGTGCTCCTGTGTCGGGTGCATAAATATTTACAATTGTTATATCTTCTTCTTGGATTGATCCCTTGATCATTATGTAGTGTCTATCTTTGTCTCTTGTAATAGTCTTTGTTTTAAAGTCTATTTTGTCTGATATGAGAATTGCTACTCCAGCTTTCTTTTGATTTCCATTTGTATGGAATATGTTTTTCCATCCCCTCATTTTCAGTCTGTATGTGTCCCTAGGTCTGAAGTGGGTCTTTTGTAGACAGCATATATACGGGTCTTGTTTTTGTATCCATTCAGCCAGTCTATGTATTTTGGTTGGAGCATTTGATCCATTTACACTTAAGGTAACTATCGATATGTGTGTTCGTATTTTCTTAATTGTTTTGTGTAGGTCTTTTCCTTCTCTTGTGTTTCCTGCCTAGAGAAGTTCCTTTAGCGTTTCTTGTAAAGCTGGATTGGTTGTGCTGAATTCTCTTAGCTTTTGCTTGTCTGTAAAGCTTTTAATTTCTCTGTCAAATCTGAATGAGATCCTTGCTGGGTAGAGTAATCTTGGTTGTAGATTTTAATCCTTCATCACTTTAAATATGTCCTGCCACTCCCTTCTGGCTTGCAGAGTTTCTGCTGAAAGATCAGCTGTTAACCTTATGGGGATTCCCTTATGTGTTATTTGTTGTTTTTCCCTTGCTGCTTTTAACATTTGTTCTTTGTATTTAATTTTTGATAGTTAGATTAATATGTGTCTTGGAGTGTTTCACCTTGGATTTGTCCTTTTTGGGGCTCTCTGTGCTTTCTGGACTTGATTAACTATTTCCTTTCCCATTTTAGGGAGTTTTCAACTATAATCTCTTCAAATATTTTCTCAGTCCCTTTCTTTTTCTCTTCTTCTTCTGGGACCCTTATAATTCCAATGTTGGTGCGTTTAGTGTTGTCCCAGCTGTCTCTGAGACTGTCCTCAATTCTCTTCATTCTTTTTTCTTTATTCTGCTCTACAGTAAGGTATTGCCACTATTTTTTCTTCCAGGTCAGTTATCTGTTCTTCTGCCTCAGTTATTCTGCTATGGATCCCTTCTAGAGAGTCTTTAATTTCATTTATTGTGTTGTTCATCACTGTTTGCTCTTTAGTTCTTCTAGGTCCTTGTTAAACGTTTCTTGTATTTTCTCTATTCTATTTCCACGATTTTGGATCATCTTTATTCTCATTATTCTGAATTCTTTTTCAGGTAGACTGCCTATTTCCTCTTCATTTGTTAGGTCTGGTGGGTTTTTATCTTGCTCCTTCATCTGCTGTGTGTTTTTCTGTCTTCTCATTTTGCTTATCTTACTGTGTTTGGGGTCTCCTTTTCGCAGGCTGTAGGTTTGTATTTTACATTGTTTTTGGTGTCTCTCCCCAGCGGCTAAGGTTGGTTCAGTGCGCTGTGTAGGCTTCCTGGTGGAGGGGACTAGTGCCTGTGTTCTGGTGGATGAGGCTGGATCTTGTCTTCGTCGTGGGCAGGTCCACGTCTGTTGGTGTGTTTTGGGGTGTCTTTGGCCTTATTCTGATTTTAGGCAGCCTCTGTGCTAATGGATGGGGTTGTGTTCCTGTGTTGTTAGTTGTTTGGCATAGGGTGTCTAGCACTGTAGCTTGCTGGTCTTTGAGTGGAACTGTGTTTCGGCGTTCAGATAGAGATCTCTGGGAGATTTTTGTCGTTTGATATTACGTTGAGCTGGGAGGTCTCTTGTGGACCAGTGTCCTGAACTTGGCTCTCCCAACTCAGTGGCACAGCCCTGAAGCCTGGCTGGAGCACCAAGAACCTGTCCTTCACATGGCTCAGATTAAAAGTGAGGAAAAAAGAAAGAAAGAAAGAAGAAGATAAACTAAAATAAAATAAAGTTATTCAAATTAAAAAATATATTAAGAAAAATAATTTTTAAGTAAAAAAAAAAAAAAACGGACAGAGAGTACACAAAGACGGTAAAAGCAAATCTATACAGACAACTCACACACAGAAGCATACACATGCACAGTCACAAAAAGAAGAAAAGGGGAAATATACATATATCGTTGCTCCCAAAGTCCACCTCCTCAATTTGGGATGAGTCGTTGTCTATTCAGGTATTCCACAGATGCAGGGTACATCAAGTTTATTGTGGAGCTTTAATCCACTGCTCTTGAGGCTGCTGGGAGAAATTTCCCTTTCTCTTGTTTGTTCGCACAGCTCCTGGGGTTCAGCTTTGGATTTGGCCCTGCCTCTGCATGTACATCGCCTGAGGGCGTCTGTTCCTCGCTCAGACAGGACGGGGTTAAAGGAGCAGCTGATTCGGGGGCTTTGGCTCACTCAGGCCAGGGGGGAGGGAGGGGCATGGAGTGCAGGGTGAACCTGCAGCGGCAGAGGCCGGCGTGACGTTGCACCAGCCTGAGGCGCGCCGTTTGTTCTCCCGGGGAAGTTTTCCCTGGATCACTGGACCCTGGCAGTGGTGGGCTGCACAGGCTCCCGGGAGGGGCGATGTGGATAGTGACCTGTGCTTGCACACAGGCTTCTTGGTGGTGGCAGCAGCAGCCTTAACCTCTCATGCCTGTCTCTTGGGTCCGTGCTGATCGCCGCGGCTCGCGCCCGTCTCTGGAGCTCCTTTAAGCGGCGCTCTGAATCCCCTCTCCTCACGCACCAGGAAACAAAGAGGCAAAAAGAGTCTCTTGCCTCTTCTGCAGCTCCAGACCTTTTCCCGGACTCCCTCCTGGCTAGCTGTGGTGCACTAGCCCCCTTCAGGCTGTGTTCACGCCGCCAACCCCAGTCCTCTCCCTGCGCTCTGACGGAAGCCGGAGCCTAAGCCCCCAGCCCCGCCCGCCCCGGCTGGTGAGCAGAGAAGCCTCTCGGGCTGGTGAGCGCCGGTCGGCGCCGATCCTCTTTGCAGGAATCTCTCCGCTCTGCCCTCCACACCCCTGTGGCTGTGCTCTCCTCCGTGGCTCCGAAGCTCCCCCCTCCGCCACCCGCAGTCTCCGCCCGCAAAGGGGCTTCTAGTGTGTGGAAACCTTTCCTCCTTCACAACTGCCTCCCACTGGTGCAGGTCCCGTCCCTAGTCCCTATCCTTTTGTCTCTGCTTTTTCTTTATTCTTTTGCCCTACCCAGGTACGTGGGGAGTTTCTTGCCTTTTGGGAGGTCTGAGGTCTTCTGCCAGCGTTCAGTAGGTGTTCTGTAGGAGTTGTTCCACGTGTAGTTGTATTTCTGGTGTATCTGTGGGGAGGAAGGTGATCTCTGCGTCTGACTCTTCCGCCATCCTGAAGCTCCTCCTCCCTGAAAATCTTGATAAAATGTTTACCACCAAACTATGCTTACAGAAATTTGACCAAAATAAATAGAGACAAATCATATTATCTAGGTAGAAAGACCCTCTGTCATAAATTTATCTCTTCTGAAATTGATTCAAATATTTGATGATCTTTACTTAAAATTCCAACAGGGATCTTTGTGGAGCTTGCCAAGTTAATCATGGGTGAATGTGTAGACTAAGAGCATGCTTATATACTGCAAGTGGCTATGGACTTTGTGCATGTACTTTAAAAATTTAGTGTGGCATTCTTTGGTGGAGTTAAAATACATGTATTCTTTGCATCTACAAAATCCTAGAGAAACTGTTGCCATGTATACCAAGTGACCATCTTCAAGAGTGTTCCTTGCAACTTTGTATTTAATAGCAAAAAAAAAAAAAAACCTTAGAAATAATCCTAATGACTATCACCAGAAAAATAAGTAAATACCCTGTCTTATAATCATCTAAAATAATAACATACAATGATGAAAATTAAGGTATCAGCCCTTCACTAGTCAGCATGGCTAAATCACAAAAACACAACATGATAGAATACATACAGTATGGTATCATTTATATAAACTCTATAAACTTACAAAACCTAACTCTGTATCTTCAGCGGACATATATGTGTAGTCAAACTATAGTGAAAAACGTGAGAATGAGTAACCCTAAATTTAAATGATATTAACACTTTTATGAGGGAAAAAATTTATGAAGGAGGAGCAGAAAGAAGCTTCCAGGTCTTTTTAAGTACTCAATTGCTTAATCTGGGAAGTAGTTCCATAGGTTTTTACTTTATTATTCTTTATACTTTAAGTATACATTACATATTATTTTTCATGTTTGAAATGTCAAATACCAAAAAAATTTCAAAAATAAAAAGAAAGAAAGAAACAGAGTAGTTATCTTAGCATTCTTGTTGGTGTGGGAGTAAGATGAAAGGGGTAATACATTTTAATTGGAAGAACCAGGCAAGTTCAGGAAATAGAGGTAGCATAAAACAAGAACTGGGGGGCAAAATTGTGCACCTTATTTTAGGGTATTCCCTCCCTATTAGCAGAATTATCCCTTACAAAATGAGTACCTTACATTTGAGTCTTTACAAAGTCTCTCACAGTGTAGAGCACTCTTAATTCTTTATTTTGAAAAACAACAACAACAACAACAACAAAAACCTTTTGGAGGAAAGATATAATAGCTTAAAATTACCTCAGTGTGTGATACTTTTAAATAGTTATAAAGTTCACCAGAGGAAATCAGCAAGACAAGGATTGAGGGATAATCACAGCCCTACTGGGAGCATATACTGGCAACAGCCCTTCCGGACATTATCGGAATGGGTCCTAAGAGAATATTAAAATTCCAAGAGTCATGGACTCTTATTTACAAGATGAAGGATTTTGAAACTTTAATTAAAATTTAGACTCAATTTTGATGAAAGAATGTAAAAATGCAAATTTCAGTAACCATTTTAAATTGTTATTTTATGTATTGCTAAACAAACGCTCGGAGATTTAAGTGGCATGGTAAATTTAAGTAAATTTAAATTCACTGATGATTCCTTGTTGATCATCTTTGCTGCCTGTAGCTTTATTTCTTGTTTCAACAAAGAATGAAGAGAAATATCCCAGCCTTTGGTAAAGCTATTTGGGTTTTATGCTTGCAATGTTTTGAAAGAATAAAACATTGCCTAAAAGAAACTTTTCTTCACTACAACTGGATGGCAGTACATGATGCTTATAAGTAGGCCATAAAAGCTTTGAAATATACATCTTTTAAAAAAATATAAAAACTTTAACTTATGTCTGATAACTTTCTCCCAGATTATAGCCTTAAACCATGCTTGTATATGTGTTGGGTGACATATGACTTCATTATTGCCATATAGCTCTGGTTCAGGCCAGCCCTCATGAATTCCAAAGAATAAGTATTTCTCACTCTAAACCCTCAACTGGTACAAAGGTTTCTGAATCATCAGGAAAGGTTGGTTTTGCATCTTCTTATACCTGAATGTTTCTTTTTAGCTTTCCCCAGATATTCGTGCTTGCCAAGCCTGTTCAGAAAAGTACTTAAGTATTCCTGGACTCTTGGTTGAACAAGGCGAGCTTCATTCCCTGTAATCGTATAAAAAAGACGCTTTCATTTGTTGAACAGCATGATGTAGGATTGTATCAACCATGCTTCTCGGAGAAAGGTGAGTGTGATTGCTACTAAATTAAGCTTTCCTTAAAACAAAACTAAATTGTGTTTTCTGGTGGCTAATCGTAAAACAGGTAAATTCTACAGTTCAATATAAATACCACCTGCTGATAATAGTTATTTCCTTATTCTCAGTTTTTTAATTAATTATATAGTAAAGTGGTTTTAGCAAACTCTTGAAAACTATACCACAAATATTACTTGTAAATTAAATAAATAAGTTTACATTTCAACATTAAAATCCAAAGTTATAAGCACACCACTCTATGTATTGTCTGATAAAATGTGTGTTAGCCATAAATCGGTAGAATTTGCCAAGATATACATTTACATTGAAATATGGTTTCCCTAGATATTAAATTGTAGACGTGATTAAAAACTGGCAAAAACAAAAAAATTTTAATCAAATGTTATAATATACAGTTTTTATATGAAAAAAGAAGTATTGAATATCTCCAGCTAGAAACAATAGTATTCTGCTTAATAGTCTACTGCCTACGCATGCAAAATAGATTGCTTAAATTATAGACATTCATATAGAAATAATCATGTTTGGCAAAAGTCCATCACTGTTTTCTTGAGGTTTACAGAGGAAAAGATGTATGTTTCATGATATAGAAATATATTGTTAAGATAATATTTACTTTATTTCGCTTCTTCAAGCGTCTCATAAAATACTAGTAATTAATTTTGGAGGTTAAATATTAATATTTATAAGATATTTGTCTTTTTATTATGATGTACCCTTGCTAAAATTGTTAAGATATATTTGGCCAACATAATAACTCTATACAGAATTTTTTCAGAAAGGGGAAAAATTAAAATGGTTCTCAAGACTTGATTATTTAAAAGTACTTGTGTTGTACACTTCAAAATATTTAAGGGAAATAAAAACTTTGAGAAACCTATTTTGAAAGCTAGTATAAACTAGCTTACAAACTTTTACCAGTATAAACTATAAAATAGAACCTGGAAAATCCAATGCTTTAAGAAAACAGAGATAAACCCAGAGGATGCCCTTTCATGCCAAGAGGTAAGATTTTCTCCAACTCTGGGCTCTGTGATCCCCTACTGTACATTGTTTGAGTTCCATATGTGCCATATTCTCATCTTTCTACAGAGGAATAATTATTTTACATTTTCTGTAACTATGATGAAAGATTCCACAAAATAAAGTATGATAAGTATAGTTCTTCTATCTTTCATTTTTAATTAAGCTAGTTCTTGTACTTCGTCTTTTTCACTGTTACCAAGCAATGGAGTCCCCATCAACCCAGATCCTCTTCCACTAACAACTGTTAGGGCAGGATAAGAAAATTAACTGTTATATAATAAGTAGGCACTTGATAAATGTGCATTGAATTAAATAAGAACTTTACTGTCAGTGTCCTCGTATCTAAATTGTCTCTTTTGTTGCACACTGAGTTTCAATGAAATTTTTTTTTTAATTTCCTTTTCTTGTGATTTTTTTGGAGATCCCTTCCATAAAGGTGACTATCTGTTCTACCTGTGAATTGCCAGAAACACAGTCGATTTGAATAATATAGAACATAGGAGCATAAAAACAACAAAAGCAAAGAAAAAGAGGATGAAAGAAATTTTTAGTACTTTCATTGCTGGATTATTTTCCCAGAACTTTTTAGATATTTCTCTTTACCTCAGAGTTATTAGAGCATGGCAGGAAATCTTTTGTTATTATTATTTTCATCTGAATCTGCAGGTGCCTTGATCTTGGAGTTTCTAGCCTCCAGAACTGTGAGAAAAATTTTCTGTTGTTCAATAGCTGCTCAGTTTATAGTATCTTGTTAAGTCAGCCTGGAAAGGCTAAGACAGGAGCTTTCCAAAACAAGGGACAAACCACTCCAGGGTTCTAGTTTGATGAGAACATGAAAACTTTTGTTCTCACCACTGAACTCTAAACCTTAGCACATCCTTAGAGGTGCGTGCACCTCTGGCACACACACGTATGTGTTTGTATGTATGTGGTGTGCGCATATGCACGTGTTTTTATGAGTGTGCCTCACTGCATCTGCTATCCAAGTCCCTGATGCTGCAGCTCAGCTCAGGGGCCCAGAGCCCCTTTGTGCAACTATCACTATTATTACTGCCGCCAGCATGATGCTTGCTCCTTACTCCATCTATCTTGTGTCAAATACCCAATGAGTTAAGTCTGGCACCAGTGTATCTGATTAGCAAAGTTGGGATTACATACCTTTGTCCTAGAGAGGCTGGAATTAAGTACCAAGAGCTCAGGTTTCCTCCCAACTAGGATTCATAAAGTGGGAATTCCCCAGAGAGGACTGCTGCTTCTCTGCAGTGGATACTGCTTGCTGTCCATAAAACCTGTTTTCTCCTTTTCTTGTACATGTGACCAAACTACATTTCTTTATTATTTTTCTTTTATATTTCACTGTAGCATGTGTCTGAGGTCTTTATAGTGGCACACGACCAGAAGTAACACGTGCACCTTGCAAGCGCAGGCTAAAGATAATGGGCAGGGCTTTTCTGACCTATCTTTCCCCTTACCGTCAACCAGGAACCAGAGCAACTCAAATTTGACCATATAATGACAGTTTCCTAGGGGACTGCAAAGCAATAAGACAAGACTTTGTCCTCGAGTTACTGTGTAGAGAACAGCCCCCTGGCAATTGGAACTTCATTTCAGTCTATTACATGGGAGGAAGATTAAACTTCCACCCTCTTTAATCCTCTTCTCTATTACAGTGTCCTGTCCTTATCTTGACAGCCTCCAAAACCAATCACTAATAGCTAGTAGAGTGTTCTATGTTTAGCTATATTTATTTCACCTACTGTAAGCCTATGTTATTGGTCAAAAAGAAACCGGTGAACTGTAGTACGAACTTTATTTACTATTTGTATTTTGTTTGTTCTTTGGAGATTATTCAATTTTAATTTACATTTCAATGTAACCTGTTTCTTGAAAACCTGTTTCTGAAATGCCAAATGTATTTTCAGTTGTACACACTGTGACCTTTCCTTGTAGTACACTCATGATTCTTTAAATTATAAAATATTTCTAGCCTGTATTAGTGTTTTGGAAGATATGGCTTTAGATTCCAAACCATTTGATCACCCTACACTCTTGCATGTAGTATTTTTTCAGGCCCAAATATCTTCTCATCGTCCTTGTCTTACTAGCAAATTCTTGTTTATCATTGAAAGCCCAGGTCAGATGCAATCTCCCATAAGTTCCCCTGTAAGCAGTCTTCTGTATTGTCTCTGTCCTAGCTCTGTATTTGCACATTATTCTATTTTCACAAGCCCTGGATATTTTTAATCGTTTCTTTACATCTCTGCCTCCCATATTGAATTGTGAGTGCTGGTGAATAAGCTCCATTATGCCTTTATTTTCTGATATCCTCACATTACAAATATTTTCCAGTTGGACTTCATTACATTATAGTGAAGCCATTAGTACACTCCTATAACATAGCAGTAAGCACACTTTTCACTTGAGTATTTGAATGAAATAACATGTGTATTAATATTTCTCACAATTCTAGCTGTTACTTAAATTGTGTGTGATTCTGTTCTACTTCCCCTCCAAAACACAACATAAAACAAAAGCAGACAGCAAAGATTTTTATGTAAAACTACTTGATATCTGGAAAATAAAATTTCAATATTTGACCATCTCATTACAAGCTTCAATCCTTCCAATCTTCCAAATATCTCTTTACCACCTGCACTTTGCTTTATCAGTTCTCTCAATTTTAGTATTTATTCTCCCAGTTTATCAATTTCCTCTTACCCTTAGTAACTTGCCTTCTAGTCAAATGAGCTGTTCTTTAATCAGCCTATTCCATATTTGTATTCTTCTCCTATACAAATCCAAAAAATTCCTACACATGGATACATTCTAAAATCTGCATTTTTCATACTTAAAATGAAACAGTTGCGTTCTAATGGGAAAGGGGCATTTCTTAAATGACTTTTCCACCTCAGATTAATAATTTTTATTCTCTACTATCTCATGAAAATTCTTATTAACATTTAATTATATTTTATTATTTTTTCATTTTATCATAAAGTGTAGTTGCCACCATCCCCCAAATTTCCTTTACTTTCTCTGAATAAACAACATCCTTTTATGTTTCATCAGGAAGAAACCTCATTATTCATAATCTCTTAAATTTTTAAGACTTGCCACCTAACCTGATTTTAATACTTTATTTAGATGTAATTGACATATAATAAGCTGGACATAAACTTACACTTCGATATGTTTTGAAATATGTATATACCAGTGAAACCATATCTACACTCAAGGAAATGAACATATCTATCACCCTAAATTTTCTGTATGCCAGTTTGTAACTTCTCCCTCTCATCTCTCCTGCCCCCTCTCCCTCTTCCCAGACAAACACTGATCTTCTTTCTCTCACTCTAGGTTAATTTATTTTCTAAAATTTTGTTTAAGTGGAATCTTTCATTACACAATCTTTTTTTCTATAGAAGGCTTCCTGCACTCAGCATAATTATTTTGAGATTCACAAGGACTACATGTCTCAATAGTTCATCTCTTTTTATTGCTGAGATGTATTTAATCATATTGATATACCACAAGAGTTTTATTTATTCAACTGTTGATGGACAGTTGGGTTGTTTTCAATTGGGGGCTATTAGAAATGAAGCTACAATGAACATCTGTGTGTCTGCGTAGACCTATGCTTTCATTTATCTTTAGTAGGAGAAATACGGTAGGTATATGTTTAACTTTTTAAGAAACTGCCAAATTGTCTTCCAAGTGCTTGGCATTGTTTCCAACATACAATAGAGTCAGTTTTTAATTTTATTTGTTCTACTAGGTGTGTTGTGGTCTCTCATTGGGTTTTAACTGCATTGCCATGATCATTAATAATATTGAGCGTCTTTCACCTGGAGCCCTTTTATTTACAATGCATAAATCTGCTGTGGTAAAGTGTTCAAATTTTTTAACACATTTCACTAGGTTTTTAATTTTCTTATTGAATTTAAAGACTTATTTTTGTATTCTGGCAGTGATAATAACCCAATTTTATTCTTCTTTTTAAAGTTATTTTGGCCACTCTAGATCCTTTGTATTCCTATATAAATTTTAGAAACATCTTGTTAATTTTGTTCAAAGAAACCTACTGTGAATGTGATTGGATTGGATTGAATCTATAGATCAATTTGGGGAGAACTAATGCCTTAAAATACTGAATGTTTAAATCCATTAACATGGCGTTTGTGATGTATTGTTTTGCTAGGTGTGCTGAAACAAAGTGCCATAGACTGGGTAGCTTAAACAACAGAAATGTACTGTCCCCCACTTCTGGCAGCTAGAAGTCCCGAAGTGTTAGCAGGCTTGATTTCTTTTGTGTGTAAGGGAAGGATCTGTTCCAGGCTTCTCTCTTTGGCTCATCGATGGTCATGTTCTCCCTTTGTATCTTCCCATCATCTTCCTTCTGTTCCTGTCTCTGTGCCCACATTTCCCCTTTTTATATGGACATCAGTCATATTGGATTAGCGCCCGCCCTAATGACTTGACTTTAGCTTGATTACTTCTGCAAGGACCCTATCTCCAAATAAGGTCACATTCTGACACGTGAATTTGGGGGGACACAGTTCAACCCATAACATGTAGTTAGTGGCTAACATAGTGCATAGTATAGCTAGAATATCTTACCAGCATATTAAATATTTGGCTCTCAAAGCATTGGTCAGAATTTGTCACATGATCTTGACTCCAATGAGTATGGGAAAGTGCAGTCTTACCCTGTGTCAGGAAGGCAGGGAAACAAAGCTATCTGGTGAATAGCACTGATGATCACTTGCTCTGTGATTTGATTTTTAACATTTTTATAGTAAACAAAGAAGGAATTAACGATCAAGGCAAGATACTGACAATCATATTTTTCTTCTACACAGTAGTCATTTTTCATATACATTTAAGTGTTCTATTATTTATTTTTAGTTTCCTGTGGTTGTAGAAAAATGTAAGACTATGATAACAATATTTTGATTATTCTATTCATGGAATTTATATAGTTGGAAAACTGTAAAAGTTTCTATATGTAATCAGATATCTTATTGAAATGTTATGCCACATGAATTCCCATTGATAAAAAGGGAGAATCATGGCAAAACTAAATCTTACTAAAGTTTAGAAGGATATTAAGAAAAAGGATGGCTTCTTGAAGAATAGGATGTTCTACATTTATAATTTGCTATTTAATTTCTAATTAAAATAAAGAACTGAATTCTCCATGGCATGACACATTATGTAATACACATGCTAGAAAACACCTTATAAAACCTAACACATGCTGTATGGTAAATGCTCTGTGGAAACTTATATCTCTTAATAATATTGAGTTTTATTATCTTGTGTATTTAATATCAAATTTCAGGACAGAAATTTATTATTTATTTGGCTTTTCTTGTTTTGGCCACTACCATTATATCAGCACATAATTGAGGGGCCCAAAGTAATCCTCCTTTATTTTCCTTTCGTTGAATATTGTAAGCCTCAAATATGTCCCTATTTATGTATTGATATCATCTATCACAAAGTTATTTTCTGCAGGTGCACGTGTTCCTTTGTTTGATGATCTTAGCTTATTGTTACAAAAAAAATTATTAAATGTGATTTCTTGTCTACATAAACAACCTTCACTTTCTCAGTTTTTAAAAGTGAGAATCACAGTGCTAGAACACTGTCATATATTATGGTACTTCCTGGAGGATATCTGTAAGCAAATATAAAGGAATGCTCTGGGAAATGAATAAATATTAGAAATGGAATAAAGGAAATAGGAAATAATTCTCAAAGTGTAAAACACTTAAAAGAAATTTAAAGTCACTCTAAACTTGCTCCTTACTTCAGGCTTAGATTTATAGAAAATTGATTATTGAAAGCCCATTTAATTTTGTAAAATATGTGTCTCACATTACATTAATGGAAACCGTTCAGTGCTCATTAGAGTAGGTGGGGATGGCAATATTTAGTACAAAATTTAGGAAGAGGAGGTAATTGTCTTGTTTCCTAACATATCCCAAAACATAAAAATATATATAGAAATATATATCCCAAAAATATAGAAATATTTTAAATATACAGAAATACATAGATGATATTGCTTTAATCTGAGACATATTTAAGTTTGTACTGAAATATTTCTGAGACATGTTTAAGTTATGCTCAATAATTATTATACGTGAAAATGATAAAATTGTAAAGAGAATGATCTTGTTCAGCTCACATGCTTGTGCATCTCAGAGTTGGTGGTGTCATGTGGTTAGCTCTCTGGTTCATTTTCTTCTTAACTCACCTACTAAACAACACTCACTATGTTGTTTATTCAACTCTAACTTTAGTTATCCATAGAGACACACCCTTGAGAAGTGGAGGAGGGGCAGCACGGCCAGTGCGACCCTACAGTTACTGTTGTCTCCGTGCCCTCACTGCCATTGCTGCCAAACCACGTGAAGTTCAATGACAGTTGTGAGGGACTTGGAAATTGCTAGGGAAGTGCAAAGAAATAATGATGCGAGCCCTCGGCGCAAGTGGATAGGAGAAAGTTGCATTTTGTGTTTCCTTCTATCAAAGTAATTCTGCTATAGATCTACATTCCGCGGGATAAATAGCTTTCTTCCTCCAGTATGGTTGTTTTCCACTTTCTGCCTCTTGCTAGACCACAGTAGAGTTTCAAAAACTGCCTGTAGATGAATGTAGATGAGTGAAAAGTAAAGGAGGTGTTTACATTTATTAGTGAGCCCCTTTCTAAAGTTACTTTTTAAATATTTAATTTATTTATTTTCTTTATTTTTTTGGCTATGTTGGGTCTTAGTTGAGACACGTGGGATCTTTTGCTGTGGCGCTCCGGGTTCTCTCTAGTTGTGATGTGTGGGTTTTCTCGCTCTAGTTGTGGCACAAGGGCTCCGTGGCATGGGGGCTCCAGGGCACGTGGGCTCTGTAGTTGCAGCATGTGGGCTCTCTAGTTGAGGTGCGCCAGCTCAGTAGTTGTGGCACACGGGCTTAGTTGCCCTGTGGCATGTGGGATCTTAGTTCCCCAACCAGGGATTGAACCCACGTCCCCTGCATTAGAATGTGGATTCTTTACCACTGGACCACCAGGGAAGTCCCTAAAAGTTACTTTAAGTGGTGCTTGGAAGATGTTTTCCTTTGGTTCTTACTTTGGTTTATTTAGCTTCCTGAATTTTGATTGCTTTATCTATCTATTTATCTTTTGTTAGTAACTAGGACTAAATGAAGAAAGAGCAAATTAAAACAAAAATAATATATACAATCAATGATATTTGAAGACACTTAGAAAGTGTTTGAAGTAATAATTAATATAATAAGGAGAAATCATTTTGTAGATTTGCAACATATTTTATTGGTAAGTAATTGTCATAATATTGACATAAATCATCTTGATAAGTATGGAACTTTAGAATTTTTTTTTTTTTTTTTTTTTTTTTTTTTGTGGTATGTGGCCCTCTCACTGCTGTGGCCTCTCCCGTTGCGGAGCACAGGCTCCGGACACGCAGGCTCAGCGGCCATTGCTCACGGGCCCAGCTGCTCCGCAGCATGTGGGATCTTCCCAGACCGGGGCACGAACCCGTGTACCCTGCATCGGCAGGCGGACTCTCAATGACTGCGCCACCAGGGAAGCCCCAGAACTTTAGAAATTTTTAAAAAAGACAAAAGACAGAACAACAACAACAAACAAAACCAAAACCATCATGATCAGAAAACTACCTGAGAAAAATTCTAAGCAAAATCTGGTGTATGAAGTTGCAGAGACCAAAGGGTTATATTTGTAGTAGAGTTGGATACCGTAACCAAAACTTGTTTGTATTTCCTTATCAGATTATTTAAAAATAACTTAAGTCATAAACCCTGCTGAAAATGCACAGTGAGCATACTGGCAAAGTATGTATGTATTAACATGGTTAACGAACCATAAGACATATTATTAATGAACCATAAGACATATTATTCATTGTTTTATTCAAAGATGCTCCTGCTAAAAATCTTATTGTCTGTACCTGCAGCTATAACTAAAGGGGTGAATGTAAAACTGACGTTTCTTCCTAAATCATGTGAGCCAAAAATAATTCTGCAATTTAAAAAAACTAAACCTGTTTGCTACTGCCCTTTTGTTTTGTATAAGAATCACATCATCTCAAATGTTCCATAGGAGTTTGGTTGTGTTGTTCTTAAATTCACCAGTTATTCAGAACTTGCTGATGTGCTTCAGTGGAATTTTGTAGAATACTGCTCTCCCTCAATATTTCATCATACAGTGAACAGCTAATTGATAGCTTCATTTACTCCTAAATTTCACTCTTCATCAAGATTTCTGGGATCTGCTTTTATTAGTATTGCCTGACCTACCATTCCTACATATTCACCACTTTCCAATTCATTTCCTCTGCTACAAATTGATTTGCATTCCCCATGAAGCAAATTTGCCTCTGGGTCATTGTTCATATTTTATTAACAGATACCACTCTGAGATAACTATGTATGGGCCTAGCATAGTGACCAGCACACATGGGGTGTACAGTGGTCCTTGTTTGCCTGAGATGGAACCGTTTCCTAGGACATAAGACTTTCAGAAACAAACAAACAAAAAAACAACAAAAAATAAAAATAAATAAAAAAACAAACAGTAAAACCAGGCAAATTAAGAAGATTTGGTTACTCCAAATATAAGATTGTTTTTCAATAAAGGTAAAATCCTTTTACCCACATTGTTTTAAATATTTCTTAGTTTAGATGAACAAAAGATACTACTCCTCCCATTCCAGAATTATATGAAAGATTTTTATTCATGAAATCCTGTAAAGAGGACCCTAATTGCCAATGTCACCTCATGTAACTCACCACGTTGGCCCTGAGCTTTTGTACATAGCGATAAGAGGTTATCCTGAGTAACGTTGCATATGGATTTGCCAACCCAGCTCGAGTATGGATACAAAAACAGCTCCATTTTATATTCAAACATTTTAACATGCAATTATCTATAAACTGACATCTATTCCATAACTTAGCTGTGAGGATCAAATGAGGTAAAATGCCTAATAAAGTCAAAAAGCTTACTAGCTTTGTAAACTTGGTCAAGTTAACTTTATGCTTCATGGTCCTCATCTGTAAACTGGGGGGAAACAATTACCATTTCAGAGATTGGAGTAAGGATACTAATGAGAGAATATAGGTTATATGCCTGATCTAATGGCTGACCCATGGTAGAAGCTCAATGAATATTAACTACTATATTGGTTATTTACTGCTGCCCAGTGAACTGCTCCAGAACTTTTGGCTTAAAACAATCAACGTTTATTTAGCTCTGAACTCCATGAGTTGACATTTGGGGCTGGGTCACATGGACGGTTTGTCTGCTTTTCAGCTGGGCTCATGCATGTGTCTACAGGTTACTTTGAAGCTTGGCTGGCAGTCTCTTAAAATCGATGAAACTGACTTTGGTCTGTTGACAGTTGACTTGGCTTATTAGCTTTGGCTTGGCAGTTCAGGATTCCAAGAGAACAGGAGTAAAAGCTGCAAGGCAACTGGAGGCCTAGTCTCAGGACTGGCACGATGTCACTGGTGCAATAATAGGTCAAAGCATGTCATAAATCCAGCCCAGATTCAAGCAGTGGAGAAATTGACTCTGTCAACTGATGTAGACTTTCCAAGTCTTGTGGCCATTTTTGCAACTTTTTCACATGTAGAATTATTATTATTCTCTGTGATGGACACAGCTCTTTTCATTTAACAGGTACTCAGTATATGAACATTGGTACATATATTCTGAATTTACATATGCTTATGCATAAAGTTTAGATATGAGAGAAGCTAGTTTTGTCCACTAAATGTAATGAACTTGGAGTATCATGGAACCTTGAATTAGAACTGACTTTTTAAAAAAAAAAATTTATTTATTTATGGCTGTGTTGGCTCTTCATTTCTGTGCGAGGGCTTTCTCTAGTTGCGGCAAGCGGGGGGCCATTCTTCATCGCAGTGCGCTGACCTCTCACTATCATGGCCTCTCGTTGCAGAGCACAGGCTCCAGACGCACAGGCTCAGTAATTGTGGCTCACGGGGCTAGTTGCTCCGCGGCATGTGGGATCCTCCCAGACCAGGGCTCGAACCTGTGTCCCCTGCATTGGCAGGCAGATTCTCAACCACTGCGCCACCAGGGAAGCCCAGAACTGACTTTTGAAATGGATACTTTAAGCACGTTTTTTGATAAACCAATAGAGGTCTGTTGAAACGGAGTCTCTTATTCAGTGACTTTTAGATGACCCAGGACTAGAACATGAGGTCTCTTGATTCTTGTGTGGTGTTCTTCACACTCTAATGAGGTCATTATGAACTTGGATGTTTAGCAACTTCACATTCTGTAAAACAACACATTAATGGAATGACTTAGCCATAAGTTAGTAATAGTTTTTTCCCTATGTTATATAAAAATATATTAAGTATAATATTTATTCTCTCCATTTTACCCATCCCTCTGTCACCTAATTTACACAGAGACTAAACAAGCATTATTAATTTTCAAAGAGATATGATCTTTTGATGAATTTGTAATAAAAATGTAGAGTGTGATTTAATAGAGAAATAACTGTCTCTTTATAAAAACTGAAAATAAAATCTAAATTGCGATACAAGCAACATCAAAATACCTCAAGATGATAGATAAAGATGACATTTACAAGGTTTGGTACTACCAAATAGTAAAGTTTACAGGAAATTAATCTAATATTGGAGACATATCATTTTCACAGGAGCAGAATCATAATTTAGCTGTCTCTCCCTGAATTTTGACAAGGTCACAATTAACCACTACGCAACACAAATGCTGTAGCTGGAGCAGTTTCATCACATGCTAAATCAGTTTCTGTATAATTTCACATATAAAATCAAATTCTGTGGTAAGTATCTGCCCTTAATATATTAAAAAATAAAACAAAAACCTTGGAAACTTTATGTTCAACTATTACAGAAAATATAAAACTGTAGTTTGGTACATAATTAATCAGAATTATCAGTGACTGAGTTTCATCCATATTGCTGGGAATTATATCACAAAACAAAGCCAGCTGTTTCTTTTAGCATATCAACTTCATTACTGTCTCAAGAGCTATTCTGATTAAGCCTAACATTATGTGATCACTTTCACCACTTTGCAGCTGTTTAGATTTCAAAATCAGCATATGCTGTATATTCCTAAACCTAAGTAAACTAGATTCACATCTGTGTTATTTAAATGGTTGCAGAATTAATTGGCATGCTTTCACCAAGATGGTGGGTGTTTTTCTTTTGCTTCCAGGTAATACATGCTCTTTAGTGAGGCAGATTTTTTTTTTTTTTTTTTTTTACCCAGGTAAATGGTTATGCACTGAGATCCAGGAGTTCTACTTCTCAGACTTGACCCTAAGGAAAGGATGGAACCTTTTTTTTTTTTTTTGGAATTTTATTCTATTTTATTTTTATACAGCAGGTTCTTATTAGTTATCCATTTTATACATATTAGTGTATATATGTCAATCCCAATCTCCCAATTCATCCCACCACCACCCCCACCATCTGCCAGTTTCCCCCCTTGGTGTCCATACGTTTGTTCTCTACTGTGTCTCTATTTCTGCCTTGCAAACTGGTTCATGTGTATGATTTTTCTAGATTCCACATATATGCATTAATATACGGTATTCGTTTTTCTCTTTCTGGCTTAGTTCACTCTGTATGACAGTCTCTATGTCCATCCACATCTCTACAAATGACCCAGTTTCGTTCCTTTTTATGGCTAATATTCCATTGTATATGTACCACACCTTCTTTATCCATTCGTCTGTCAATGGGCATTTAGGTTGCTTCCATGACCTGGCAGTTGTACATAGCGCTGCAATGAATATTGGGGTGCATGTGTCTTTTTGAATTATGATCTTCTCAGGGTATATGCACAGTAGTGGGATTGCTGGGTCATATGGTAATTCTGGTTTTAGTTTGTTAAGGAACCTCCATACTGTTCTCCATAGTGGCTGTATCAATTTATATTCCCACCAGCAGTGCAAGAGGGTTCCCTTTTCTCCACACCCTCTCCAGCATTTGTTGTTTGTAGATTTTCTGATGATGTCCATTCTAACTGTTGTGAGGTGATACCTCATTGTAGTTTTGATTTGCATTTCTCTAATGATTAATGATGTTGAACATTCTTTCATGTGTTTGTTGGCAATCTGTATATCTTCCTTGGAGAAATGTCTGTTTAGGTCTTCTGCCCATTTTTGGATTGGGTTGTTTGTTTTTTTGATATTGAGCTGCATGAGCTGTTTATATATTTTGGAGATTAATCCTCTGTCTGCTGATTCATTTGTAAATATTTTCTTCCATTCTGAGTGTCGTTTTCTCGTCTTGTTTGTAGTTTCCTTTGCTTTGCAAAAGCTTTGAAGTTTCATTAGGTCCCATTTGTTTATTTTTGCTTTTATTTCCATTACTCTAGGAGGTGGATCAAAAAAGATCTTGTTGTGATTTCTGTCAAAGAGTGTTCTTCCTATGTTTTCCCCTAAAAGTTTTATAATGTTTGGTCTTCCATGTAGGTCTTTGATCCTTTTTGAGTTTATTTTTGTGTTTGGTGTTAGGGAGTGTTCTAATTTCATTCTTTTACATGTAGCTGTCGTTTTCCCAGCAGCACGTATTGCAGAGACTGTCTTTCTCCATTGTATATCCTTGCCTTCTTTGTCATAGATTAGTTGACCATAGGTGCATGGGTTTATCTCTGGGCCTTCTGTCCTGTTCCATTGATCTGTATTTCTGTTTTTGTGCCAGTACCATATTGTCTTGATTACTGTAGCTTTGTAGTATAGTCTGAAGTCAAGGAATCTGATTCCTCCAGCTCTGTTTTTTTCCCTCAATATTGCTTTGGCTATTTGGGGTCTTTTGTGTCTCTATACAAATTTTAAGATTTTTTTTGTCCTAGCTGTAAAAATGCCATTGGTAATTTGATAGGGATTGCACTGAATCTGTAGATTGCTTTGGGTAGTATAGTCATTTTCACGATATTGATTCTTCCAATCCAAGCACATGGTATATCTCTCCATCTGTTTGTGTCATCTTTGATTTCTTTCATCAGTGTCTTATAGTTTTCTGAGTGCAGGTCTTTGACCTCCTAAGTTGGTTTATTCCTAAATATTTTTTTCTTTTTGTTGCAGTAGTAAATGGGATTGTTTCCTTAATTTCTCTTTCTCATCTTTTGTTGTTAGTGTATAGGAATGCAAGAGATTTCTGTACATTAATTTTGTATCCTGCAACTTTACCAAATTCATTGATTAGCTCTAGTAGTTTTCTGGTGACATCTTTAGGATTCTCTATGTATAGTATCATGTCATCTGCACATAGTGACAGTTTTACTTTTTCTTTTCCAGTTTGGATTCCTTTTATTCCTTTTTATTCTCTGATTGCCCTGACTATGAAAACTATGTTGAATAAGAGTGGTGAGAATGGACATCCTTGTCTTGTTCCTGATCCTAGTGGAAATGCTTTCAGTTTTTCACCATTGAGAATGATGTTTGCTGTGAGTTTGTTGTATATGGCCTTTATTATGTTGACATAGGTTTCCTCTGTGCCCACTTTCTGGAGAGTTTTTATCATAAATGGGTGTTGAATTTTGTCAAAAGCTTTTTCTGCCTGTATTGAGATGATCATATGGTTTGTATTCTTCAATTTGTTAGTGTGGTGTATCACATTGATTTGAATATATTGAAGAATCCTTGCATCCCTGGGATAAATCCCACTTGTTCGTGGTGTATGATCCTTTTAATGTGTTGTTGGATTCTGTTTGCTAGTATTTTGTTCAGGATTTTTGCATCTCTAGTCATCAGTGATATTGGTCTGTAATTTTCTTTTTTTGTAGTATCTTTGTCTGGTTTCAGTATCAGGGTGATCGTGGCCTTGTAGAATGTGTTTGGGAGTGTTCTTTCCTCTGCAATTTTTGGAAGAGTTTGAGAAGGATGGGTGTTAGCTCTTCTCTAAATGTTTGATAGAATCCACCTGTGAAGACATCTGGTCCTGGACTTTCGTTTGTTGGAAGATTTTAAATCACAATTTCAATTTCATCACTTGTGATTGGTCTGTTCATATTTTCTATTTCTTCCTAGTTCAGTCTTGGAAGGTTACACCTTTGTAAGAATTTGTCCATTTCTTCCAGGTTGTCCATTTTACTTGCACAGAGTTGCTTATAGCAGTCTCTTATGATGCTTTGTATTTCTGCGGTCTCCATTGTAACTTCTCTCTTTTCATTTCTAATTTCATTGATTTGAGTCCTCTTCCTCTTTTTCTTGATGAGTCTGGCTAAAAGTTTATCAATTTTGTTTATCTTCTCAAAGAACCAGCTTTTAACTTTATTGATCTTTGCTATTTTTTTCTTTGCTTCTGTTTCATTTATTTCACTCTGATCTGTATGATTTCTTTCCTTCTACTAACTTTGGCTTTTGTTTGTTCTTCTTTCTCTAGTTTCTGTAGGTGTAAGTTTAGATTGTTTATTTGAGATTTTTCTTGTTGCTTGAGGTAGGATTGTATTGCTCTAAACTTCCCTCTGAGAACTGCTTTTGCTGCATCCCATAGGTTTTTGATCATCGTGTTTTTGTTGTCATATGTCTCTAGGTATTTTTTGATTTCCTCTTTCATTTCTTCAGTGATCTCTTGGTTATTTAGTAACATATTGTTTAGCCTCCATGTTTGTGTTTTTTATGTTTTTTTCCACTGTACTTTATTTCTAATCTCATAGCATTGTGGTGAGAGTAGATGCTTGATATGATTTCAGCTTTCCTCAATTTACTGAGGCTTGATTTGTGACCCAAGATATATTCTATCCTGGAGAATATTCCATGTGCACTTGGGAAGAACGTGTAATATGCTGTTTTGGATGGAATATCCTATAAATATCATTTAAATCTATCTGGTCTATTGTGTCATTTAAAGCTTGTGTTTCCTTATTTATTTTCATTTTGGACAATCTGTCCATTGGTAAATGTGGTGTTTTAAAGTCCCCTACTAAGATTGTGTTACTGTCAATTTCCCCTTGTATGGCTGTTAGCATTTGCCTTATGTATTGAGGTGTTCCTATGTTGGCTTCATAAATATTTACAATTGTTATATATTCTTCTTGGATTGATCCCTTGATCATTATGTAATGTCATTCTTTGTCTCTTGTAATAGTCTTTATTTTAAAGTCTATTTTGTCTGATATGAGAATTGCTACTCCAGCTTTCTTTTGATCTCCATTTGCGTGGAATATCAGTTTTCCATCCCCTCGCTTTCAGTCTGTATGTGTCCCTAGGTCTGAAGTGGGTCTCTTGTAGACAGCATATATATGGGTCTTGTTTTTGTATCCATTCAGCGAGCCTGTGTCTTTTAGTTGGAGCATTTAATCCATTTACATTTAAGGTAATTATTAATATGTATGTTCCTATTACTATGTTCTTACTTGTTTTGGGTTTGTTTTTGTAGGTCCTTGTATTCTCTGGCATTTCCCACTTAGAGAAGTTCTTTTAGCTTTTGTTGTAGAGCTGGTTTGGTGGTGCTGAATTCTCTTAGCTTTTGCTTGTCTGTAAAGCATTTGATTTCTCCATTGAATCTTAGTGAGACCCTTGCTGGGTTGAGTAATGTTGGTTGTAGGTTCTTCCCTTTCATCACTTTAAATGTATCATGCCACTCTCTTCTGGCTTGTAGAGTTTCTGTTGAGAAATCAGCTGCTAAACTTATGGGAGTTTCCTTGTATGTTGTCATTTTTCCCTTGTTGCTTTTAATAATTTTTCTTTGTCTTTAATTTTTGTCAATTTGATTACTGTGTGTCATGTCATGTTTCTCCTTGGGTTTATCCTGCCTGGGACTGTCTGGGCCTCCTGGACTTGGGTGGATATTTCCTTTCCCATGTTAGGGAAGTTTTTGACTATAATCTCTTCAAATATTTTCTCAGGTCCTTTGTCTCTCTCTTCTCCTCCTGGGACTCCAATAATGTGAATGTTGGTGCATTTAATGTTGTCCCAGAAGTCTCTTATACTGTCTTCATTTCTTTTCATTCTTTTTCTTTATTCTGTTCCATGGCAGTGAATTCCACCATTCTGTCTTTCAGGTCACTTATCCATTCTTCTGCCTTAGTTATTCTGCTATTGATTCCTTCTTGTGTATCTTCCATTTCAGTTATTGTATTGTTCATCTCTGGTTGTTTGTTCTCTCATTTTTCTAGGTGTTTGTTCTTTAATTTCTCTAGGTCTTTGTCAAACTTTTCTTGCATCTTCTCGATCTTTGCCTCCATTCTTTTTCTGAGGTCCTGCATCATCTTCACTATCATTATTCTGAATTCTTTTTCTGGAAGGTTGCCTATCTCCACTTCATTTAGTTTTTTTTCTGGGGTTTTATCTTGTTCCTTCATCTAGTACATAGCCCTCTGCCTTTTCATTTTGTCTGTCTGTGAATGTGGTTTTCGTTACGCAGGCTGCAGGACTGTAGTTCTTCTTGCTTCTGCTGTCTGCCCTCTGGTGGATGAGGCTTGTGCAAGCTTTCTGATGGGAGGGACTGGTGGTGGGTAGACCTGAGTGTTGCTCTGGTAGGCAGAGCTCAGTGAAACTTTAATCTGCTTGTTTGCTGATGGGTGGGGCTGAGTTCCCACCCTGTTGGTTGTTTGGCCTGAGGAAACCCAGCACTGGAAGCTACAGGGTCTTTGGTGGGGCTAATGGTGGACTCTGGGAGGGCTCATGCCAAGGAGTACTTCCCAGAGCTTCTGTTGCCAGTGTCCTTGTCCCTGTGGTGAGCCACAGCCACCCCCTGCCTCTGCAGGAGACCCTCCAACACCAGCAGATAGGTCTGGTTCAGTCTTCTATGGGGTCACTGCTCCTTCCCCCGGGTCCTGATGCACCCACTACTTTGTGTGTGCCCTCCAAACGTGGAGTCTCTGTTTCCCCCAGTCCTGTCGAAGTCCTGTGGTCAAATCCTGCTAGGCTTCAAAGTCTGATTATCTGAGAATTCCTCCTCCCATTGCCAGACCCCCAGGTTAGGAAGACTAACGTGGGATTCAGAACCTTCACTCCACTGGGTGGACTTCTGTGGTATAAGTGTTCTCCAGTTTGTGAGTCACCCACCCAGCAGTTATGGGATTTGATTTTATTGTGATTGCACCCCTCGTACCATCTCATTGTGGCTTCTCCTTTGTCTTTGGATGTGGGGTATCTTTTTTGGTGATTTCCAGTGTCTTCCTGTTGATGATTGTTCAGCAGTTAGTTGTGATTCCGGTGCTCTCGCAAGAGGGAGTGAGCACACGTCCTTCTACTCCACCATCTTGAACTGATGTAGATGTATTTTGAATAGGACTTAGGTTCACTCTTTAGAGGTTTGTAAAATAATGTAGAACAACTTGTAAAGTTCATGGCATGTAGAAAATATAAATCTGTATCTAAGGCCTGTTTTGAGAAGGTAATAAATATAATAAAAACACAATACTAGGGTTCACAGTCTTTATTTGGAAATGGATTTAAATGATGGTGACAAATTCAGAATGTGTTCACCATGTTTAATACAGCTTTCTTTTTCTTAAAGCAATCTTATGATTAATTAATTCATTAATTCAAATGAGTTACCACTGTGCCATTTACTTCAGATATTTTCTTTTTGTTACAGTCAAGAAAACTTTTTGTTGTTGTCAGTAACCAGTACGTACAGCATTCTTCCCACCATCATTCCAGATTTACTTTAAGCAGCTAACCATTCAACAAGCTACTCTTGCTTCTTTTAATAACCCATTGCAATCGTATCTTTTCCCTAAGAATTTTATTACACTGAGTTAAAGGAAAGACAACCTAAGTAGGCATCTTGTACTTTAAGAATAAATCTAAACCTGTACTTAAGCCAACTTCCATTTCTTTCTGTCTGAGAAACTCTTTCTCTTAAATATTCAATTGCTCTCTCTCCACTGGCTACTCAGTCTATGAACAAGCTGAATTCTGTAAAACCTGCTTTTAAATACAAGATTGAAAATAACATCTCCTTCCTTTAACAAATGGTTCTCAAATGTAGGCAAACATAAAATACACTTTACCACATCCTATCTCAGAAATTAATTTTCTGTCTGAAGTATGGAAGCAAAATGCATTTAAACAGGGACTCCAGATGACAGAATATCCACACTTGGAAAACTTTGTTGTGTATTCCCTATATTTTATTTGTACTTCTTTTGAAATATCTATCATATTCTACTCTGCTGCTCATTCATACACACATTTTTTCTAGAAAATTGCTGGTGGGAATGTAAAATGGTACAGCCAATATGGAAACAGTACAGTTGTTCCTCATAAAGTTAAAAATAGAAGTACTGTATGGTCCAGAAATTCCAATTCTGGGTATATGTCCAAAAGTATTGAAAAGCAGAGACTTGAACAGATGCTTGTACACCAGTGTTCATAGTAGCATTATTCACAAAACCAAAATATAGAAGCAACCCAAGTATCCATCCACAGGTGAATGGATCAACAAAATATGGTATAAACATACAATGGAATATTAGTCAACATTAAGAAGGATGGAAATTGTGACATTTTAAAGCAGGGATGAACCTTGTAGACATTATGCTAAGCAATATAAGCTAATCACAAGAGAACAAATACTGGATAATTCCACTTACATGAGGCCTACAGTAATCAAATCATAGAGAGAAAAAGTAGATAGAATGACAGTTTTCAAGTGCTGCTGGGAGAGAGGAATAGGGAGTAACTGTCTAAGGGATACAGAGTTTCAGTTTGGGAAGAAGAAAAGAGTTCTGTAGATGGATGGTGGTGATAGTTGCGCAATAGTATGAATATACACTTAAAAATGGTTAAACCAGTATATTCTATGTTTCATATATATACATATATATATGTTTCATATATATATATATATATATATACACATATATATATATATATATATATATATATCCACAGAAAACCATGACTGATAGGCTGAAGAGTAGTGTTGGTGATATGCATGCACCTTGGAAAAGGAAAGCCTGAGATAATATCAGACAAAAGAAAATCAATCGTAACTTCAAGAAAAGTCCAGAAAAACAAAGTCCATTTCAGGATCTTCTCAGAAATCTATATTCATTGACCTTCACATCTTCTAGTCATATTTTTAAAAAAATATATAAGCACTATATATATAGTGTTTATATTTATAATATATATATATATATATATACCCATATATATATATATATATATATATCTATCCACAGAAAAACAGAAATAAAATATGTTGGGTAAATTTGCTTGTGTATCAAAAAGATATAATTAGGGTTAAAGTAAGGTTTGGCAAGATACTCATGGTAAAATTGGTTAAATATGCATGGTAATATTTCAAGGGAAGTGATTAAAGAACAGATATAAAGTTTTCAACTTCCAAACCAGTACAAAAAATAAAATAAGGGAAAAAAGCCTAAACTGATCCAGGAAAAGGAACAAAGGAAGTAAAACAAGTATAGAAAATGCAAGCCAGAGGAAATACTAAAAGTAAGATAGTAAGGGAAGTCCAAATGTATCAGTAGTTACATAAATGTAAATTGTTTAAACTTGGTAGTTAACAAAATAGAGACTATCACGTTGGAGTAAAAAAAAACATAAAACGAAATTGGTTACATGTGTTTTAAAAACATGTTTAAAGCGTAAATATGTGAAAAATTTTAAATAGAAAAAGACATACCAGGAAAATACCAACCTAAAGGAACCTGGGGAAGGTAATTTAATATCAGACAAAACAGACTTAAGGAAAAAAATTATTGTGTGGATAAAGAGGTTACTATATTATGACAAAAGTTTTAATTCACCTGGAAAATAAGATTCTAAATGTGTATAGATGTTATAGTATAGCCTTACTCTATATAGTGCAAATCTGAAAGAATTTACTAGCCTATTATTAAATTTTTAAGACAGATCAAAGGCCGAAAGAAGCCAAGATGCTCCTGAAACATGATAAAGTAGAGGGACTTTCCCTTTGAAATATCAATATTTAGTATACATATTTTAATTAAAATATTATGATAGTGGGCAGGGATAGTGTATGAGAAGGCTCACTTACAAGCAAGCTGAAGATATGCAAAATGATCTTCATAATCAATAAAAAAAAAGTTTGTTCCATGAATTTAAGTTTTTTTCCAAAACATTAAAACTCTTTTACTGTTCCTTATAAATGTATAGAGAAAGAAAAACAATAAAACTAGAATTTATTTAGTACAATGTTAATGGAAAACATTACAAACATTGAGAATAACAGTATTTTGTTACTTTGTAAAAAAAAAATATCAATAGTGGCTTGAACAATGTTTGCCTTCTTCTCATTGAACATGTCCAATGATATGGAGCATGCATTTTTCCTATGACTTGGCCAAATGTTTGGTTGAGCTTCCAACAATTTATCTATCGTACTTTGAAGGTTGTACAATATCTCCAAGGGGTCCTTTGGTGTGAGTCTTTTGTTAGTGTCATTTCATCTGGGACATTATCTTTGTTATCCCTATCACATTCCTCATTTATGCTGATAAGTTCAGTGTCACTAAGTTCCCCTGGCTGCATTATCTAGTCTCTCGAATGGCAGCACATCAGCATTCCCATGTCAACTATATCATCTATAACTCCATTTCTGTTCAATTTGAATTTAACTTCTGTTGTCAGCACTTTTCTTTCCTTTGTTGCATCCTCATCATTTTTGGTCAATTTCCTCTTTTGATTATCCATTCTTTTTAAATGCCTTGTGGGTTTATCACTGGGAGACAGTACAGGACACCTGCATGCTTTGATGTCTATGCCTGAACTGAATAAGAGACACAGAGTGACCAATAATCAACAGGCTCTGAAAGAAAGTGACATGATTTGTCACTGACTGTGGTAGCCATCTCTTATTTATGTAGCAGTTTGTGGACTGTAGAACCACAATGAAATTTGTACTTTATGCAATTATTCACGGTTAATACGCCATGGTAACTAATATTTGAACTATGCTGTTGGGGGACCAGTGTTACTTAATTGAACCATGGTAACTGAAATATTGTGTATCAGAACCATGCAAATAAAGGGATGTCTGTGCTTTAAAATGTTTATAAAGAAATGATAGAGGATATTTTTATCCTCTTGAGATAGAAAATTATTTTATAGGTGAGACTCCAACATACCATAAAAGAAGATATCAGCAAATTTTTCTACATTAAAATCAAAAGCTATTGTTACTCAGTAGACATCATCAAATGGAGAGATAATAATAGCCACTTATATAACAGGAAAAAAAAGCTAGTTTTATAAAATATAAATCATTAAGCAAAAAATCAAACAAACCAATAAAAAATGTAAAACAATTTGGGCAATAGGTGAATAAATACCTACAGTCAATAAACAAACAAAAATATGTTTGTACAGAATTAAATGTATATCGAGATCATAATTAGACCTAGTAAAATGCTAAAAATTGAAAAGCCTAATAATAGCAAGTTTTTGAAAGAATATTTCTGTTAAACTCTTGGACATTATCTCATAAAAGTAGAATTTATGCATAGCTAATTTGTGTCTGAAATGTCTTTATTTCATTGTCCTTTTTTTTTGTTTGAAGACCTGTGTGTTACAGATCCCAGACTGTCTCTTTTTTATTTTTTTAATAAATTTATTTATTTATTTATTTTTGGCTGCGTTGGGTCTTCGTTGCTGCACGTGGCTTTCTCTAGTTGCAGTGAGCAGGGACTAATCTTTGTTGTGGTGTGCGGGCTTCTCATTGTAGTGGCCTCTCTTGTTGCGGAGCACAAGCTCTAGATGCACGGACTTCAGTAGTTGCTGCACGTGGGCTCAGCAGTTGTGGCATGAGGGCTCTAGAGCTCAGGCTCAGTAGTTGCTGTGCACGGGCTTTGTTGCTCTGTGACATGTGGGATCTTCCTGGACCAGGGATTGAACCTGTGTCCCCTGCATTGTCAGGCAGATTCTTAACCACTGAGCCACCAGGGAAGTCCTTCATTGTCCTTTTGAAAGATTTTTTTTGCAAGATAAAAAATTCTAGATTGACAGTTTTTATTTTTCTGCACTGTCCTCTAAAGGTATTGTTCCATTGTCTTCTAGCATTCATTGTTTCTGAAGAGAAATGGCAAACACATTTACACCTTTTTCCCCTGTATAAAACTTGACATTTGTTTTTTCGCATTGCTTCTAAGATTTTCTCTTTACCGCTGACTTTAAGCATTTGATTATGCTGTGCTTTAGTATAGTTTCCTTCATGTTTCTTTTGTTTGGATTCATTGAACCTCTTGGAACTGTGGATTTATACTTCTCAGCAAATTTGAAAAATTTTAGCTATCATTCTTCAAATATTTTTTCCATCCCTCCATCTTTTCTCTCCTTTGGGGATTCCAATTGCGCATATAATCAACCACTTTAAATTGTCCGCAGCTCATAATGGTCTGTTTTTATAATCTGTTTGTTTTGATACCTTCCCCACTGTTTCCTTCTGGATAATATTTCAATTCACTAATCTTTTCTTTTGCACTGTCCAATCTGTTATTAAACACATCCAGTGTCTTTTTAAAGAATCCCATGAATTGTAGTTTTCACCTCTAGAATTATATTTGGCTATTTTTATCTTTCATGTCTGCATATGACATAAGATGCTTAATGTTTCATCTACCTTCTTGAACTGATAGGTTGCACAGATGATAACTGTTTTGATGTTATTAACTATTAATTCTATCATGTGTCATTTCTGAGTCAGTTTCTAATTATTTTTCTCCTCATTATGGGTTATATTTTTCTGCTTCTCTTCATACCTGATAATTTTTTTTTTATTAGATACCAGATGGTGCTGCATATTTTTGCTTGCCTAAAAATATTTTGGAACTTTGCTGTGGGATGCAGTTGGGTTACTTGAATTCAATTTGATTCCTTCAAGTCCTACTTTTAAGCTTGGTTAGGTTGTACCAAAACAGTATTTATTCTAGGGCTAAATTTTACCCCCTGTTGAGGCAAGATCTTTCTTAATAAGCTGGTTTTAGTATTAAATACTATTACAGTGTTGGTAGTGGTGATCCCTGAGTTATAAAGTTTTCCACTCTGCCTTGGGAATGGGTGTTATCCCTAACCCACTGTGATCTATAAGCACTGTTCCCTGTATTCTTTTGGGTAGTTTTCCCCCCAGCCTCAAATAGCTTCCTCATATATATATTGATCAATCAGGACTCAGTTGAATATTTGAGAGGGACTGTGCACATCTCAGGGGTTGTCTTACTGTGTACCTCTCTCCTCTCCAATATTCCATCTGGGGAACAACAGAGGCTTGACTTCTCTGGATTCCTGGTTCTACTCCTCCCAGTGCTATGATATGTACACTCTCTCCAGCAAGTAAGACTGGCATTCATAGGTGTCTCCTCATTTGATTTTTGTCCACCATGAATCCCTGTGGGGTTTTTCTTTTGTTTGTTTATTTGTTTGTTGCCCAATGGCCAATGTTTTCTGTGCCAATATTTCATATATTTTGTCTTTTATTACTTATTTCACATGAGATTGTAAATCCAGTTCTTGTTATTCCAACTTGAATCAATGTGTAGATAATTATAGAAGTTTACTCTGTTTTAACTACTGTAAAAAATTGTTAAAAAAAACCAGTGAGCTCTATAACTCAAAATATGCTGCAGTGTCTTAGCAGTCAGGCAGCTTGTAGCAAGTACGCAGATACTGCAGGTTGGATAGCTGTATACCTCTCTTGTGTCAGAGAGAATATTTTCTAAAACTGTCACCTTTGATAACTTGGAAAGCAGACTATATGGCTACTAAGTTTACTGTTCTAGAGGAAGCATTTGTATAGAGCCAGAATGTCAATGTGTATCAGTGGTTCCTTGAGAATTATAGCAGGTTACTATAAAAATAAACATGGGCTTAGGCAAAAATTGGATGCCCTACAAGCAAGCAATGGAAATAGTTCATAAATTCAAGCCTTTTAGTGTTGGAAAGTGAACTGCAATTTCATTTCCTCTGAAGACTGGTGTTTCAGATAGCCTCAAGATATATACCACTGTGTGTGTGTGTGTGTGTGTGTGTGTGTGTGTGTGTGTGTGTGTATGTGTGTGTTTGAGAGAGAGAGAAAGAGAGAGAGTAAAGCATAAAAGTAAATAAATGCAGCGGGAATAAGTACCATATCCGGAAAAGATTTTGATGTGATTACTAACACATAGATCTCACTGTAATCACATTTTTCCAGAAATCTTTTATATTTTCTGGAGAATTTTATTACTGATGAAATCTAAAGCTTGGGCTGAAAAGTATGTCTAATTGACACTTAATATAACTCTTTGGATCCCAGACTTACACCATTTGAAAGTAGACTACCGAAAGTAGACTACTGAAGAGTCTCATTGCCCAAGAAGGACATACTCTCCTATGTGCACTAAACTCTGATATTAGAGGATTATGGCTAAGTAAAGAACATCTAAGAAGGTGAATTCAGAGCCAAGAAGAGCAATGGATGATGTATTTCCATTGTTCAAGGTGTTTTCTCCATTGATAGTAAAGACTGCCATGGTTAAAACTAAGCTATGCATAACTTTTGAACCAACACTTTGACTCAAAGAGGTTATCTGAGAAAATTCTTTCATGTGTGTACAAAAAGTATGTACAAAGGAAGCTCATTTTAGCATTATTTATTAAAGAATCACACAACACGGCCATAAGAACCATTTTATAGATATATAAGTTCAGATGTGGGAAGAGATCTAAAACTTGTTAAGATTTTTTAAGAAACGCTATATAAGAGTATGCATGGTATGCTCTCATATCTGCAAAGAAAAAAGAAAGGAGTGCACTGTGTATGTAAAAGTACAAATATGTATGTAACTGTGCAAAGAAAGTCAGCACATGCCCTCCGATTGCTTATGGAAGTTGAGTTCCCTCTTGAGATGGAATGGGTTGCTGAAGTATATCCCTAGTTTATTGGACTTGAGGTTTGTCAAAATGAGCACTCTGACACATAAATCCTATACAAGTAACATTGTATTGCAATAAACAATGAAGGAACGTATTGGGACACTTCAGTCAAAGGCAAGTTAAAAGAACTAATTACTCAGTTTTCTCAAGTTGCTCAAGGAAGCTACCCTCGGCTTGGTGGTGATGGTGTATTATAGCTGTCCTCTCTAAGATAATTATAAATTGAATGAACTTCCAAGTGAATACATCAAAACTCTTTTTATACCCCCAACCACATTACTTTGAATTTCTATATAGGCATTTTAAATTATTGTTGATGCTACACTATTCAAGTTGCCATCTGATTATAAGCTATGTTATGGATAAATTTTTTTGCTAAGCTACAAATCTCAGTTTATTTTATGGTCCACAAGTGCGGTTTTCATTCATTTGGAAAAATGACCAGACTCTTAGCTTGTACAATCAGTTATCTGTGATATCAGGAAAGGGCTAAGCATGGCAGGACTAGGCCAGACTTACTACAAAATTGTAGGAAGGGGAGTTATTCTAAATTTGCATATTCATGTTTTACTCATACAAGCTTAAAAGAATTCTCGCAGAGCCATCAACAACTAGATGTGTTGAAGAAGCTGATCTATGATTCCAACATTGTCCTCATCTAATGGAAATGAAGCTCCCCTTCTTCAACTCTTTGCATTTCCCAAAATAAGTTTGAAAATGCTGCCTACTATAGGACCTCTCTTGAAATTTTATTTGGAATATTAGCATATTGAAGTGTATGTTAACAGAATAAGACAATGATTTTAAGTTTATCTAATCCTACATTTCTTTAACAGAGGAGGCATATATTATTTCCTAAAATGCAGCTACTAACATCTCTCAGAAGAATGTTTTCTGGGAAATACCATACTGGGTTTATCTTACCGAGTTTTAATAGTTTTCCTTCAGACAGGACACAATTCATACCATTACAGATCTCCAATATTATTAGCCTCCTTCCTTGAGGTTACATAAAGTTTGGTTATTTCCAAATCTCTTTAGTTCCTGCCATTAGCTACTCTCCGAGCTTGCTACTACAGATAGATAATTCCATCCCTTATGTGTAGAGGTAACTAGTTAAAGACCAGGAAGTAATCTGTTTTCAAAGATCTTGATGCTACAGTATTTGTATTGGGGAGGTGGGGGGGATTGGAGGAGAAAACCATGAAGTAGCAGGTGTCTCTCAGTGTCATTCTCATGAAGGGTATCTAATCTCGTGCTTTTCCACACAAACGCATGGATTTGAGGAGGGAGCAAGGCAAAGGCTGCACGGATGCCCATCCAGCCTTGTCCGTCCCAAGCCATCTTCCTCCTAAGCACTTTCCCTATTATGTTTTACATACTAGGTTTCCACATATGATTTTCCTGTGGGCAAAAAGGGTATGCTATTCCATATACTATAGCTGAAAATGTTTGGAAATCAACGTTCTAGGTTTATTCCTTTATTTCACAGAGAAGCCGACAGAGGACGCAGAGAACTTTTATGACTCACCACAGGTTCCAGAGCTCGTGACAGTAGAGTCAGCTCTACTTCTACTAAACTGTTGCTCATCCTACTTTCACTCTTCCTGTCACTCCCCTTATACACAGTGAGGTTGTTTGATGACTCTCTTGGTAGAAGCGCAGAAGGTGTTCCTTAGAGATGTCTCTCTAATCTCTTCAGTTTAAAGAGGAGACAAAATGGGTGTTTATAGAGGTTGCGTGACTGGCAGAGGAGGCAGAGGGCCAGGTCATCTGATTCCCATAAAGTTCTCTGCAATGCTATCACATGCTCTGTGTATTGCATAGAGAATGTCCTTGAAAAATCCTGTACCCCAACTGTTCCAAGAAGTTTGCTTGTAATAGGGCTGCAATCGAAATGCAATCTACACGAAGTCAGGAAGAGAGGCTTCTGATTTTTCTGAACTCATTTCCAGAAACAATCAATCTCAACTTGGAAAAACATCCTGATTTAGGCAGCCCCTTCTTGCGGGGTACAGGAAATCATGATATAAGGGGTATCTCTTATTTTCACATAGATCACAGCATGTTCCATGTGGTGATTCCATATACTATAGCTTCCCGGTCAACAAAGCAAGGAGAGGACCTCTACCTCATATATGAAATAAGATATCAAAAAGGATTTCAGAAATAAGTGTATTTATACTATGCACAGTCACTGCCGTTTTTTGTTAGTATCAGTGCATTTTAAATCCTCTAGAGGGCTGAGTGAATGCAATAGTTTTAATTGATTATACTCAGAATTGTCCCAAGAAGTTCCTTAATTTTGTTGCAAAATGTCATGATGCAAGTCTAATCCATCTGTAATGGCTACTGTTATGATAATGCCCCTTCTTCAGTAGTTAATCATGCAGTAGTCCAAGGTGAAGGACCAGCAGGACAGCTATGAAATCACACTGGTACCCTCAAATATGTTAAATATTCAACACTGTACACAGCAATAAAGAACAAGCATTTAGTTATAAGGGAATATATAGCCATTGTAACATTTACCTTATTATTATTATTATTTATTATTTTTGGCTGTGTTGGGTCTTCATTACTTTGCTCAGGCTTTCTCCAGTTGTGGCGATTGGGTCTACTTTTCGTTGTGGTGTGTGAGCTTCTCATTGTGGTGGCTTCTGTTGTTGCAGAGCACGGGATCTAGGCATGCAGGCTTCAGTAGTTGCAGCACGTGGGTTCAGTACTTGTGGCACGTGGGCTCAGTAGCTGCAGCACGCGGGCTCTAGAGCACAGGTTCAGTAGTTGTGGCACATGGGCTTAGTTGCTGCATGGTATGTGGGATCTTCCTGGACCAGTGATCAAACCTCTGTGCCCTGCATTGGCAGGCAGATTCTTAACCACTGCTCCACCAGGGAAGTCCCTACCTTATGTTTTAAAAATGTGTTATATGAAGTAGCAAAGAGGAAATCCTTTCCATCTATTTTTGTTATATTTAGTCCTTTAAAAATCTATATAACAGTGTTTTTGAAATAATTTTTTTAAAAAATCAATGCAAAAATCCTTTTGGTGAGTTGTGTTTTGATAACCTCTCTACAGAAGCTATTCTGGGCATCCTTCACCACTTGCCTGTGTGCATTATCTGTAATTGTCTTTTAATAGACTGAGACTAAATTATTAGAAAAAAATTGCATTGCCAGAGAGTAAGGGTTGTCAGATACTACTGAGATGTAATACATCAAATGTTCAGGTGTTCAGCTTTATCTCATAGGCTGTTTATTTTCAGGACACAGGTTTAAAAAAAAAGTTTTCAACCTTTCTGACCTGTTCTGATTTCAAATGAGCAAAGTAATGAGCACTAACAACAAGGGAAACAATAGAATTAATGAGTCCTGGACAACAGCAACATATTAAATAAAGGATTTGTGACTAAAAGCAAGATAATAATGTAAGCATTTTTAAAACCAATGAGCAAACATTTTCTGTCAAAACTAATTAAAAGTTCTTAAGGAAAGAGTTTTCTTCAATGGCTTCATGTTAAAACTTCAATGGGACTTACAGTGGCTTCACATTTTTCAAGAAAAATGTATTTTGTAAATGGAAGATTTTGTGATTATCAAAGATCTGTTTTTTGTCTTAACATTCTCATGAATGCAGTATAATTGTGTATATGTAATCCATTTCTAAACCAGCTCTGCATGGTGAAAAAGTTAATAATAATTAAAGATTTGATATCATAACAAATAATTAGAGATCAGAAAATTTTTAACTATTTTATTTTCAATTATATTTTCCCTTCAGTTGACCTCCATTCACCTTGGTCATGGTTAAACCCTCTGGATATTTCTACCATTCATGTCAGGAACAAGTGACTGACAACTATTTCCTCCTCGTCCATCATATATTGGAGTCCCTTCCATATTTTTCTATTAAGATTTTTCTTTTTTAATTTTAATTTTTCGTTTTTCTTTTCTAGCTCTATTATTTATTTCCATAACCACAGTTGATTCTTTGTATTCAACAAATGGCAGCCTTCCTGTCCTTTAAAGCACAGATCATTATTTGGCCTCTCAATCTTGTAATTTTCTGAGTACAAACAAGGTTACATGATCTTGTTTCTGATCTAAATGTAAGTAGTCTATTCCAATCCACACTCTCTAACCTCAGCTTTAAAAAATGCTAATATGAAAAACCTCAATATTTATGTTTTCCTTGTGCCATAATTCCACTTTTTGGAGTTCTGTCTATGAAAATGTGTTTAGAAATTTTATTAAATGAGGTTCATAACATGGTGTTATTAAATAGAAATCATCAGGAACCAAATGTCCAACAAATAGGAATGGGCTAAATAAATTATGGTGGGCTGATTTATTATTTATAAAATAAAGAAAATAATTTTAAAATATTTATTGAGTTGAAAATATATTTTAAATGAATAAAACTAAATGAAAATCTTTTCAGTATTATGCTGTTTTTTAAACACAGGTTTTTAAATATTCATAGAGGAAAACTGCAAAATATTTCATCATATTTTGCATATTATCTTTGTTTAGTGGGATGAAATGATAATTTTTTCTTTTGGTTTTCTAAAATTTCTAAATTATTAACAATAAATATATTTATATGAGAAGGAAAATTTTATTTAAAAATACATGTATTCTGGGCTTCCCTGGTGGCGCAGTGGTTGAGAGTCCGCCTGCTGATGCAGGGGACACGGGTTTGTGCCCAGGTCCGGGAAGATCCCACATGCTGCGGAGCAGCTGGGCCCGTGAGCCATGGCCGCTGAGCCTGCACGTCCGGAGCCTGTGCTCCGCAACGGGAGAGGCCACAACAGTGAGAGGCACGCGTACCGCAAAAAAAAAAGAAAAGAAAAAAGAAAAAACATGTATTTTCTTTGAAACTCGTTTGTTTCTTTTTTCTTCTTATGACAAGAGTTTTCTTTTTAACCGAAGCTTACTGTTACATAAAGAACTTTTGATGACTTGCATATTTTTTGCAAAGGACATAAGCAATGTCATGGATGAATATTTCTGTGCATATATGTAATCTTAAGGCTTCATTTGGACTCAAAACCTGAAATAGAGAAACTGCAATGCTCTTAATTTTTATTTTACTCATGTTTTCATCATTATAAATAAAACTTTATCCAAAGGGATTTTCAGATTGTTTTCTAGACCTCCCCACTTAGGAAAATGGACAAATATCAGCCCTTTTCCTTCCTTTGCCCATAAAATTCTTAAAGACAAGGACTGTATAACACATTGCTTTTATGTTCACTCTTTTATGCAGGCTTATGGGTACTAGAATATGTTTAATTAAATATATTAAAATATGATTATATTTATCTCAATGTACTTTCATTGCAGAATTATTAGAGAAATAGAAATAATTATAATGTCCCCACCCTGAGTAATTTCCGTTCATAAATGTTCAGATACTTTTCTGTATTCACTTGTAGAATTCTGTGCACAATATATTAAGTGCTTATATAGTGCTTAAAATTTCTTAAACAATATGCTGTTTTTAATTTTTGTGTAGTGATATCCATTTTTCCATCATTTTTTCTGTGAGGCGGGGTGAGGGATCATGCTTAGAAAGATATATATATATATATATATATATATATCCCCATATGGTTTATTCATTTGCATGATTTTTCTTCTCAGAATATGTGAAAGTTTATGAATATTTTAATACATAAGTAAATATAATAGTTTACTATATTTTTATTTTAAATGATTTTTTTTACTAATATTCATTAAAATATCAATCTGTTATGCAGTCTCCTCAAGCTCCACAATCACCTTCTACATTCTCAAAAAATGTGCTCATTTACTCCTTCTTCCAAAGCAGTAACATTATCAAATAACATCTTTCTCACACTCCCTCCTAAACCCCTAAATATATGATCTGAGTGGACATAGGATAAATACTCATTTCCATTACTGCTTCCCTCCTTTAGTTTCAGAGGATGGGTTATTTAAACACTTGAAAGCCATTTATCATAAATTCCCTCACAGCAGGATTGTATTTACTTCCCCATTTCTTCCTTATTTGCTATTCATCTTTTTAACTTTTATTAAAGTATGCTTCTAATTTCCTTGGTTTTTCTGAAAAGGAAGAAATTGGAGTGATAGTTTTTTAAAATCTATGTTATGTTTTAAAAAAAGAAAGAAAAGATTTGATAAAAGAAATTTCTTACATAAAATCACCTCCTTCTAAGAAGTATAAGAATAACATAGGGGCTGATCAAAGATGTGTCTGAGAAATGTGATGTCTAGTTGGTAACTCAGATGGGTCAAACGCTTCATTCTATATTGACGAGAAGAAAGCTCGTCAATAACTTATAGCAGAGTTCAAGCTATTTCTTCTCTGGTTCATCAAAAGAATTTTCTCACAGTTGAATATCATTCAGAAAACTTGCAGAGCAAATTATTTATTTTAACAGCTGTAAAAGAAATGATGAAACTTTGATAAGTTTCTTTCATAGACTGAAGAATCTGTGTTTCCTCCTTTAACAATCCTTTTAATTTTCCCTAAACATGATAGTTCGTAAAATAAGTAATAAGGGAGTCTTTATATTCTATAAATCTTGAGGAGATACCAAAGGCAATTTTTTATGAAGATTGTGCTTTTAATAGACTATTCAGTCAGATCAATTTGGTAGTTAAAGCACACACACAGAAAGAGGATGGTCATATTTCCCCACCAATAATGTTTTTGCTTTCAGTTTTTTACTTTTTCTTACACCATGCATAAGTACTTCAATTTTTCTCAGTGAATGTTTAATATAGTAACATTGATGTATTAACAGATTCATTTTAATTTCTGTTTTTTTGTTTTTGTGGCCCTTTCACCAAAAGAGACCTTTATGTTGAAACATTCTGATGACGAATAATATTATCATCTTTGAGAACCAAATAGATTTTCAAAATTCATAGCAGAGGGAATAATCTTGAAATTAGAAGATTTTAACTGTCAAGAGTATTTTAAATCACAATAGCCTAATCCTTGAAAAAGGCAAGGAGTAACGTGTGTCCCATAATCAATAAGTTGACAAGAGGGTATAGATATGGAAAAAATAGTAGGATTTAAATTCTAACCACAAACTGGCTGTACATTTACTTGAAAATTGCCTCCCACCCCCAGTAAATAATGGTATAGCAAAAGATGTTTGAAAGCTGTGAAAGATAAAGAGAGCTGAAAGAGAAAGGGTGTATTGGGTTTCTTTTTTTCCAGATAAATCTATAACAAAAACCAATTCTTATTTCCTTTATGAAGGCCAGCTTCATCTGTTTACTGTATGAATAGCAAATGGTTGCCTTTATAATATCGTATTTACATGCTATACAACTGAATTGTGTTGAAACCCAATTTGACAAATTATTGGTTTTGCTTAAACTAACCAATACAATCATTCTGTATAACTGGAATCTCTTTCCAAGCTCAGTTGTTTGATTTAATTTTTAAAAATTTACTTGGAACTGTTTGAAAATGAATTAATTATAAATGGCTTAAGTATATTATAAATGAGAGTTGGGAGAACAACTGGACCTCTCAAGTTGCACAAAATAATTTTCAATGATTTCTGCTTTGTGATTCCCTAGAAGCTAAGAATTTTAAGTGAAATTAGGATCCTCAACATAAGAGAGCACATTTCCCATCAGATTCCTTGCTTTCTGTCTGAACAGTGGTCAAGAGGAGGCAACCTACCTACTATTAACCAGTTACTTAAATTCTTTCACAGGATGTAGATCTCTGGTTCCTGTGAACTATTTGAAATGCTCTCAATGTGATGAAATTATAAATGCCTTTCACCACTAGGTTGAACATTCAATTAATCAAGTACTGTTCTAATTTTCCTTAGAACCATTAACCCTGCCAATGGTTTCCCAAGCATATAGGAATAATCAAACATAAAGTGTGCTTAAGATGTTCTAACATGTACTGTCTCAGAAATAGCTGTATGAAAATGAAGTATTAGAATCCATTTTTATATTATATACAATTTCATAATTTATCTTAGCTCTGGATAGGTTGTCATCTGACTTATAGAAAAGATATGAAATATTTGGAGGATACTTAAATATTTTTGGCTAAGTGATAGTTACATGCTTAGAAAATTAGGCTCAACTTGATTCAAATGTTTTCCAAGTTAATAATTGAGCTTGATTTTTCGAGCATGTAATTGTCACTTAATAAACTCTGCACCAATCTACTCATAGTGTTCTGGCCTTCTGAAAGAGTTAAAAATGCTTCCAGTACTCCCAAGTTATAGCTTATGCCTTGGGAAAAATTTAGATGATGATGCATCCCAGTGACTACATTTTGAATTGCCAGAACCAATTATGGGTAGTTAAGTTCCCTGTCTTTCCCCCAAAAGGCTAAATTAAAAGGAAACTATGAGAAAAACTATCAAAAAATTAGAAATTGCTTTTTTACAAATAAGTAAAAATGTTAATTGACCTATTTTCAATTTCCAATGAAATAAAATCAAACTTTATCATTCTTAAAACAGCTTACTGATTCTTGTAATTGAAGTGTATATGAATATCTGTTTTGTTGAGAATTTATATGATGCCTGTTACAAGAACAAAAACAGGGTGTAAAAGATTTCCATGCTGATTGAACATTTCATTGTAGGGGGCACCACAGTAAACTGTAGCTAAAGTTGTCATTCCAAGGATACAGTTGTCAGCTGCCATTATATTTTTTAAATTGAAATATAGTTGATTTACAATATTGTGTTAGTTTTAAGTATATAGTAAGGTGATCAGTTATATACATATATTTTTTCAGATTAATTTCCATTATAGTTTATTACAAGATAGTGAATATATTTCCCTGTGCTGTACAGTAAATCCTTATTACTTTTGTATTTTATATATAGTAGTAGTTTGTATCTGTTAATCCTAATTTATCACTCTCTCCCCTCCTTTTACCCTCTTGTAACCAAAAGTTTGTTTTATATGTCTGTGAGTCTGTTTCTGCTTTGTATATAGATTTATTTGTATTCTTTTTTAGATTTCACATATAAGTGATATCATATAGTATTTGTCTTTCTCTTTGTCTGACTTATTTCACTAAGTGTAATATTCTCTAGGTCCATCCATGTTGCTGCAAATGGCAGTATTTCATTTTTCTTATGGCTGAGTAATATTCCTTTGTATATATACCACATCTTCTAAAACCAGTCGTCTGTTGATGGGCACTTGGAATGTTTTAAGTGTCTTGGTTGTTATAAATAGTGCTATTATGAATATTAGGGTGCATGTATCTTTTCAAATTAGAGTTTTCATCATTTTGGGACAGATGCCCAGGAGTAGGATTGCTAAGCCATATGATGGTAGCTTTATTTTGAATTTTTCAGGGAACCTCCATACTGTTCTCCATAGTGGCTGGACCAATTTACATTCTCACCACCAGTGTGGAGGATTCCCTTTTCCCTAC
>NW_006787203.1:1467935-1494352 GCF_000442215.2 Lipotes vexillifer
ACCCTCTCCAGCATTTATTATTTGCAGAGTTTTTAATGATAGTCATTCTGACTGGTGTGAGGTGATACCTCATTGTGGATTTTGTTTTGGAGTAGTTTGAGGGTAGGTGTAGGTTCTTCTTTGTATGTTTGGTAGAATTCTACAGTGAAGCTGTCTAGTCCTGGACTTTGGTTTGCAGGGAGTTGTTTTCTTTCAGATTCTATTTCACTTCTAGTGATTGGTCTGGGCAGGTGGTGTGCAGATGAGGTGGGCAGGTAATACCAGGTGGGCAGCAGTGGTTCAAATTTTCTGTTTCTTCATGACTCAGTTTTGGTAGGCTGTATGTTTTTAGAAACTTGTCCATTTCTTCTACGTTGTCCAATTTGTTGGTATATAACTATTCATAGTATTCTCATGATTTTTTTGTATTTCTGCAGTATAGGTTGTTCTTTCTCCTCTTTGATTTCTTATTTTGTTTTTTGGGGTCATCTCTTTTCTTCTTGGTGAGGCTGGTCAGAGGTTTGTTGATTTGGGGGGGTTTTCTTTGTTCTTTTTTACTAGCTTTTGGTTTTACTGATCTTTTCTAATTTGGGAGGGAGAGGTCTTATTTTATTTACTTCCTCTCTGATCTGTATTATTTCCTTCCTTCTGCTGACTTTGGGTTTTGTTTGTTATTCTTTTTCTAATTCTTTTAGATAATAGTTTAAGTTGTTATCTTGAAATGTTTCTTGTTTCTTGAGGAAGGCCTATGTTACTCTGAACTTCCCTCTTAGAACTGCTTTTGCTGTATCCCATACATTTTTTAAGGTTGTATTTTCACTGTTCTTTGTCTCAAGGTATTTTCTGATTTCTTCTTTTATTTAATCATTGAGCCACTGGGTTTTTAGTAGCATGTTGTTTTGTCTCCGTGTGTACATTTTTCCTCTGTTTTTCTTTCTGTGGTTGCTTTCTAGTTTTATACCATTGTGTTCAGAAAAGATGCTTGAAATAATTTCTATCCTCTTAAATTTGTTGAGACTTCTTTTGTGACTTAGTATGTGGTCTATCCTAGGGAATGTTCTATACATGCATGAAAAGAATGTGTATTCTGGTTTTTCTGAATGTAGTATCCTGTAGATATTAAGTCCAACTGGTCTATTGTGTCATTTAGGGCTTCTGTTGCTTTATTGATTTTCTGTCTGAAAGATCTGTCTATTGATGTCAGTGGGTGTTAAAGTCTCCTTCTATAATTGTATTCCTGTCAGTTTTTCCCTTTATGTCTGTTAGTATTTCTTTTACATATTTAGGTATTCCTATATTGGGTAAATTTATGTTAACGTGTATAATATCTTCTTCTTGTATTGATCCCTTTATCATTATATCATGTCCTTCTTTGTCTTTCTTTATGGACTTTGTTTTGAAGTGTATTTTGTCTGATTTGACTATTGCTATCCCTGCTTTCTTCTCATTTCCAGTTGCATGAAATATCTTTTTCTGTCTTCTCACTTTCAATCTGTGTGAGTCTTTTGCCTTGTAGTGAGTCTCTCGTAGGCAGTATATTGTAGGTTTTTTTTTAAATCCCATCTGCCACTCTTTGTCTTTTGATCAGAGCATTTAGTCCCTTAACATTTAAGGTAATTATTGATAGGTATATAGTTATTGTCATTTTAAAACTTGTTTTCCAGTTGATTTTTTAGTTCTTTTTATTCATTGCTTTCTGTTTTTCCTTTTGTAGTTTGATGGTTTTCTTTTGTATTGTGCCTGAGTGTCTTTCTTTTTGTTTTTTGTGAATCTATTGTATGTTTTTGATTTGTGATTATGGGTCAAGTATGTTGACCCATAACTGTAGCTACTTACTTTAGACTGGTAGTTATTTTAGTTCAAATGCATTCTAAAAGATCTACATTTTTTACTCCCCTCCCCCACATTTTTTGTTCCTGATGTCATATTTTACATCTTCATGATTATACCTGCAGTATTTATTGTAGTTAGTAGTTGCTTTTACAGTGTTTCTGTTTGTTTATTTGTTTGTTTTGTTTTTAATCTATGTATTGGCTTATTTAAGTGATCTTCAACCTTTACTATATATTTGCCTTTCCTACTGGGATTTTCTCTTTCCTACAAATTCTCACTTCTTTTCCTTCTTTAGAGGAAACCTTTCAACATTTCTTTTACTATTGTTGAATTCCTTTAGTTTTTGCTTCTCTGAGACATTCTTTATCTCTCCTTCCATTCTAAATGATAATTTTGCTGGGTCAAGTATCCTAGGTTGCAGGTTTTTCCCTTTCAGGACTTTAAATATATCATACCACTCACTCCCTTCTGGCTTGCAAAGTTTATGCAGAGAAATCAGCTAATAACTTTATGGGGTTTTCCTTGTAACTGACTGTTCTTCTCTTGCTATATTTAGAATCTTCTCTTTAACTTTCGCCAATTTATGATACGTCTTGATGGGGTCTATTTTGTTTTATCTTGATTGGGACCCTTTGTGCTTCCTGTACTTGGATATCTGTTTCTTTCTTTAGGTTTGGGAAGTTTTCAGCCATATTTTCTTCAGGTACATTTTTTTTGTGGTATGCGGGCCTCTCACTGTTGTGGCCTCTCCCGTTGTGGAGCACAGGCTCCAGATGCTCAGGCTCAGCGGCCATGGCTCACGGGCCCAGCCGCTCCGCAGCATGTGAGATCTTCCCGGACCGGGGCACAAACCCGTGTCCCTTGCTTCGGCAGGCAGACTCTCAACCACTGTGCCACCTGGGAAGCCCTTTAGGTACATTTTTGATCACCCTTTCTCTCTTTTCCTTCAGGAACCCCTATTATGTGTATTTTGGCATGCTTTATATTATCCTGTACATCTTGTATGTTGCTTTTATTTTTAAAAATTTGTCTTCTATGTTTTATTCTGAGTGGGTGATTTCCATTATTCTACCAAATCACTTATTTGTTCTGTGTTAGTCTGCTATTCATTACTTGTAGATTGTTTTTATCTTGGCAATTGAGTTGTCTAATTTTGATTGGTTTTGCTTTATAGTTTTTAGTTCCTTGTTACAGTGATCTACATTTCTATTGATAATCTTTCTTAATTCTTCTTTATAAATTTATTTATTTTCTTTATTTGTCTTTAGCTGAGCTGGGTCTTTGTTGCTGCATGGGGACTTTCTCTAGTTGTGGCAAGCAGGGGCTACTCTTTCTTGTGCTGCGTGGTCTTCTCATTGTGGTGGCTTCTATTGTTGTGGAGCATGGGATCTAGGCACACGGGCTTCAGTAGTTGTGGCTCATGGGCTTTAGAGCGCAGGCTCAGTAGTTGTTACGCATGGGCTTAGTTGCTCCATGGCATGTGGAATCCTCCTGGACCAGTGCTCAGCATACTCCTCCCCAGGTGCTATCAGCCCAAGACGTGCATTTCCGTGGTGCCACCAGGTATGCATGTCCACAAAGTTCACTGTGGCTGGACCCATCCCCACTGTGTGTGTGTTGACAGTGGCCTCAGAGGCTACCCCTACCCCTGCCTTGTGCTTGCTGACAGTGGACTCCAAGGTTTGGCCTGGACCACACTCCAGGCCCTCTGGGCTATCTCAGCTAGACCAAGCCCTCTGCCAGAGATCCAGTGCCTAGTCACTGTGAATACTAGCAGCCCCACTGGGTGCCCATTTTGAACTGGGAAGTGTGGTGAGGTGACAGCTTTCAGTGCAGGTAAGTCTCTGCCCTAATTGCTATGAGCCAGCACATGCACACACCTCACGAGTGGAGTCCAGACTCCTCGAGCCCTTCTGTCTGTCCCAGTGGACCTTCCAGCAGTCAAGGGTGTTTCTCAGGGCTAGGGTCTACCCATTTGGACCTTCCCTTATTCACATCTCCCTTCCAGGGGCACTGGTCCCATCCTGATGCCTTTGTTTTCTATCCTTCTTTGTTACGTGGAGATCTTTCTTGCAGCTTCGGTTGTATGAGATCTTCTGCCAGTTTCCAGTTAGTTTTCTGTGAGAATTGTTCCATATGTAAATTTTTTTTTTTTTTTTTTTTTTTTTTTTTTTTGGGGCGGGGGCCCCCCCCCCCTGGGCCCCCCCCCAAGCCAAGCGCCCCCCAGATGCTCCTCTGCCGTCCTGCTCCCCGGCTTGCAGTCTGGAGCAGCCAGGCCCAGGCTCAGAGCTTCTGCAATTTCTCCCTCCCCTCTGCAGAGCACAGGCTCTGGACGCGCAGGCCATGGCTCACGGGCCCAGTCGCTCCATGGCACGTGGGATCCTCCCAGACCAGGGCACAAACCCGTGTACCCTGCATCCACAGGCGGACTCCCAACCACTGTGCCACCAGGGAAACCCCCATATGTAAATGTATTTTTGATGTGAATGTGGGGGGGAGGTGAGCTCCAAGTCCTCCTACTCCACCATCTTGATCCACCCCTCTGCCATTACGTTTTGATGGTTGGTGGCAACGGTAATGATGGAATAAACACTTTACCAAATACTGCCTTTTTGTTTTTTTTAATTTTATTTATTTATTTATTTATTTATGGCTGCATTGGGTCTTTGTTGCTGCACGCAGGCTTTCTCTAGTTGCAGTGAAGGGGCTGCTCTTCATTGTGATGCATGGGCTTCTCATTGCAGTGGCTTCTCTTGTTGCAGAGCATGGGCTGTAGGTATGTGGGCTTCAGTAGTTGTGACACATGGGCTCAGTAGTTGTGGCTCTCAGGCTCCAGAGCGCAGGCTCAGTAGTTGTGGTACACAGGCTTAGTTGCTCTGTGCCATTGGGATCTTCCTGCACCAGGGCTCGAACCTGTGTCCCCTGCATTGGCAGGCAGATTCTTAACCACTGTTCCACCAGGGAAGTCCCCAAATACTGTGTTAACTTAAAAGATTTAAGTTAAATCCTCCCCTAATTTAAATATAGTATAGTAACTAGCTTATAATATGTAATAAAATATAATATTCAGAAGTAAAATCTTTACCCCTTGAGTGAACTTAGACTTGGCAACTAATTAGTAGAAATTAAATTCAAAATATATTTCACATGGTAACTTCTCAGAAAGTGGCAAAGGGTATTAGAGACCCACATTTCTAATTTCCCATTAAACACTATGGATTGTCCAGAAACTAAGACCTAAAAATACAGATCAATGTTATGAAGAGTACCATATTCAAGGGTAATCACACACAAAAAGCTAAATACCTAGGAGTTAATTTAACCAGATATATGCAGTTATGTAATAGATTTATGAAGAAAGAATTATTTTACCCATAGAATGAAATAAAGCAATTATAAATACATAAAATGTTTTCTGCAGGACCTAGGGCAACTTTGTGGTTTTTGTTTGTTTGTTTTTTGTTTTTTTTTGCGGTACGTGGGCCTCTCACTGTTGTGGCCTCTCCGTTGCAGAGCACAGGCTCCAGATGCGCAGTCTCAGCGGCCATGGCTCACGGGCCCAGCCGCTCTGCGGCATGTGGGATCTTCCTGGACCGGGGCACAAACCCGTGTCCCCTGCATTGGCAGGTGGACTCTCAACCACTGCACCACCAGGGAAGCCCAACATTGTGTTTTATTCTTGGCAAAAAAAGAACAATTTCCTATCCAATGACTAATGTTTCAGGCAGTGGCTTGTATGGACTTTGATGCCAGAGATTTGGATCACATCCAGGCTTTAGAATATGACAGTTACATGACATTGAAAAAATCACCCATCTTCTGTGAGCATTTTGCTCCATCTCTATAATAGGGATATCCTCTCTTCCTCTCAGGTCCCAATAGGAAATAACTGAGCAGGCAGACACAATGTGCCTAATGCCCAACTTTGGACATGATAAGTATTGAGCTGTAATTAATGTCAGTCCTCTTCCTTTTTGCTTCATATGACTAATGTGAGTTTTCTACCTTGCTTGAGAAAATGCAGTTCTGTTAGAGAACATGGGAAAACAAACTAGGATGAATACAAAGTGTTAAACATAGTAAATAAACACTAAATAAAACTAAGTAGGTAAGTAAATAACTAGCATGTGAACATAGACAAGAGTCATGAAAGATGTTATATATAGGGAGTCATTTAGTGGCTAGTAAGATATGTTAAAGCTCAAATAAATGGAATGTATTATAGAACAAGCAAAACTTTTCATTCTAGATTAAAAAGAGATAAAAAGCTAAGTCACAAATAACGCCACCTCTGGGTCTCTAAATTGGCTACCTATTGGCATTAGAGAGTGTAAGTTCCTTCTGCCTCCATATATGCTCTGCGCAGAAAGTGTAGATAAAATTCCTGTCTGTTCTGTTGGTCAAATAGCAGCTCCAGCTGTGGTGAAGTGGAATTACTCCTGTAGCTCTCTGGTAGAGCAAGTGTGTGTTGGCCACCGACACCTTCCTTCTGTTGGGGCCTCTTACTCAATTCTGGTCCCTGCAGACCATGTCCTTTGATGAGTTAGAGGTAGAGAAGTGTAAGATCTGACCAATGCTCACTTCCTGCTCCAAGCCTGGAGAGCCACAAATCAAGTCTGTCTGGGGGACATGGTTAGAGCTTTAAATATGATATGAGATTTCTAAAATTTAAGCTGAGAATGTTAAAATGATGGAATAATTATGGGACTGAAACCATATGCTGTTAAGAGGCCAACTTCCCAGCAGTGAAGGGAGTTTCAACATTGCACATTTGAAAGCAGCAGCTGAGAAATAATAGAAACTTTTTTTCTTTATACATAAGGAGTTGAGACTCCTCTAATCACCAGTTACACAGGTAATAAAACCATGATTAACCACAGAATTAACAATAACTACAAATGTTCTTAGAAACTTTCCAATTAAAGCAATCAAAGCTATGCACTATAACTGAATTCAGACAAAATTTTCCCATCTTTTGTTGCAGATGAAATAGCTAATTTTTTCCTTTAATATTGCTGATTCCTGTTAGAAAAAAAAAAAAGACTAAAATATTATCAATTATTGGATTATTTAGTTTCTATTTCTTTTCCTGTATGTATAAAACCAGTTTTTACCAACTTTTAACAAAGTCAATCTAAAATAGTATTTTTAAAAGTGGTAAGGAGTAATGGTGCTTGAAGGCAAGAGATTTTGTCTTCTTAGATGCTTCTGGAAGGCTCTTACTGACTCTCAAAGCTAATTATTTCTGGGAAACTTATCCTTTGGGCATCCCAACTGCCCTGCTGTTTGTTCTTTTCTTGTGGTATACAAATTTCATCATCTTTTTTGAAGATAAGGGCCCTTATAGGTAGGAAAGATTTTCAGAAGGTATAGTGGGCACATCTGGTTTTTATTTGCTTTGTTTTGTAAACACCAAATATCTCAACATTATATTAGAAATTCTGGGATTTAAAGAAAGTACTGATGTTTGAAGCACTGTGTGATGTCCTAATAAAAAAATTTTTTTAAACATATGCCCTGTGTTCAGTTGTTATTTGGAAAAAGTAATTTTAAAGTACCCATGTTATAGATAAAGCTTTTTGACAGATTTAAAAACCTAATTCCAGGCAATGTAGAGGAAGACTATAAAATAAAATGTTCTTTACTTACTCTTAATGTATAATTTAAGTTATTTTGGTAAAAGGATATTTTCCTTTATCTAAAGGTACATGTAATCTGTCCTGATTCTGTATAGAACAAAAACAGTTTGTGGTTAATTTCTCCATGTCTGTCAGAATTAACATGAATTAATCAAGGCTTTAGTTTGTGTCATCTTCACCTACAAGGAACAGCCTACAAGTGTGTAGGTCTGAAATAATTAAACAGTAAAACCTCCAAGTTGCTTCATCTCAGGAAGTATAGTAGCATGCTTTTACACATGGGGAGTCTTTTTTGAAACTTCAATCTAATGCAAGATCTACTCTCCTGCCAAAGAAAAGAGAGCAATGAACTTTTATTATCACCACAAAACTAGGAAGGAGTGGAAAGGTAACAAGAAGAGAAAACTTGAGACTGATAGAATCAAAATTTCTATGCAAAGTATTAGCAAATTAAATCCAACAATATATAAAAATGGTAACATGCCAAGACCAAGTATGGTTTATCCCAGCATAACAAGGTTGGTTTAACATTTGAAAATCAATATAATTCATATATTAAAAGAGAGAAAATGAATATGATCATCTCAAAGATGCAGAGTAAGCATTTGATAAAATTTAACATTCATTTATAAACAAAATATGAATGATCCATAGAGAATAGCTGAACCTGAATAGAATTGGCTGTATTACCAGTTTTGGAAAAAAATTGTGATACCTAGAACATGGTGCCCAAAGGCATGAGTACAGTACACATGATGGTTAATGACCAACCCATTGGAATTGATCATAACTGATGGAATCTCTGAGAATGACTTAACTCAAAATTCTCATTTTTGGTTTTGGGTTTTTTTGATCATAGGTGCATGGGTTTATTTCAGGGCTTTCTGTCCTGTTACATAGATCTGTAAGTCTGTCTTTGTACCAGTACCATACTGTTTTGATTTTTGTAGCTTTATAGTATAGTCTGAAGTCAGGGAGCCGGATTCCTCTGGCTCCATTTTTCTTTCTCAAGATTTCTTTGGCTCTTCAGTATATTTTGTGTTTCCATACAAATTTTAAGATTTTTTTGTTCTAGATCTGCAAAAAATGCCATTGGTAATTTGTTAGGGATTGTATTGAATCTGTAGATTACCTTGGGTAGTATAGTCATTTTGACAGTATTGATTCTTCCAATCCAAGAACATAGTATATCTTTCCATCTGTTTTTAAACCCAAGGAAAAGTATAAGCAGCTTCAAAATGAAGAACAGGTATCCTAACAGGAATATAGTATTCCATCAAGGGCTATACGGGAATACATTTGCAGCAGGTAGTAACTCCAGAGCAAGACTTTGTTTTTAGCTGAGAGCAAAATTTCCACCCCAGGCTAGGGTCAAAGGAAAGAAGTAGAGTCCATGGGATGCCAAATTTGCAGAATCATGCCAAAATCCCAATAAAGTTACTTGAGGGATATTTTCCAAGACTAAAAGAGGAAAACTTTTCAGCTTCTCGGTTGTCAAAACCAGGACTCCAAATGGAACTGGAACCGAGCAAGGTGACATGGTGATACATCCTGAAACACTTGCCTAAATTTAAATGCCATCTGAGGAGAGTTTACTTTGCATTTTGAGATTAGACTCTATATGCTTTTTTAAAGGCTTTATAAAAATTTTGTAATACATGTACAATTGAATAGTTCATTTCCATAACAAAACACAGATATCAGCTACTTGAACCTAATTAGTAAACAAGTAAGAACTAATTCAAACCAAATATCATGTGGAGAGAATGCAAATCTAAAATACATAATTGAACAAAACAAAATTATAATTAAAGTGTCTGGAAAACATCTACCTCACCTCACAATGAGCTGTTTTTCTGAAAACATTCAAATATTGAGGAAATAATTTCATCTTTTTAAAAACATATTTTAAGTGACAATTATAGGATATTAAAATTTTGTATGAGAAAGCAAAGTATACTGTTAAACAAATTTATAAGATAAATTTATAAGATAAATTATAGGATAAATTTATAAGATAAAGAGCAGGGAGTATTTTCTTTATTTTTTTAAGAAAGTAAGATTCTGACTGAAAGTTCAAGTGACACTGTGGAAATCTGCAACAAGAGAGGATGTCACGAAGGCAGCTTTTCTTTTTCCGAGGAAAAAATAGGCATGGGCTACAGGACTATTTAAAATGTCTCATTTACAGTATAAGCTCAGAGGTAGATGTAATTTTTACACCTATGAGTATTTGTCCAATTTCTGTCTCTTCCTCACCATTGGGTATCTATTATTTATATGTAAATAAGGTAAGGTAATCGATAGCCTTATTCTCTCTTCATCATTTTCATCATCAAAGATTGTTCCTATGTAGATTATTGGACATTTATTGTAGCACTACATAACTGATTTAAAAAAAATCTGTAAATGAAAAAAAAAAAGCACTTGAGCAGAGAATTGGCCAAACCCTCCAGTCAGAGGGAAGAGGACACCTTCTTTATCATATAAATGAAGACATTTCCCATTAAAGAAAAAAAGTCAGAAAATGAATGGGCATTATTATTATTGTCACATTACCCAGACCATTTAATTTTGTTTTCTCCTCTCTTATAAAATTTGTAACAAAACAGGTAGATGACCTTGGATATCTGTGCAGTACTGCTGGTACCTTAACTACCAGCCTGATTTAGGGATTCTTCTATAACAGGGTTATCTTTTCCTTTGATGCTTGGACAATTCAAGCAGATTCTGTCACCTCTCCTCAGTCATAGGCATTTGCATTTTTGTCTTCTTACTTATATGGGCTTAAGTTTAGCAGGGCTATTATTTCCAGGTTCAAGGAGAAACAGTCTCTATCAGAATGTGATCTTGCATTTGCATAGAAATAAGTTGATTCTCACAGTTGTTCACAAGCACAACAAAAACTGTGGGTAAAGTGAGATGTCACCTTAAACTCTGGGATGAAGGTAGCCAAAATCTTTTTCTAATTCCTATTCTGCCTTAAACAGCTTGTCCGCCATTAAACTGTTCTTGTATCATCAACAAGGGAATATCTTTCCAGTGTCATATGGGCTTCACTTGTCTCTTGGGCACTTGAAGAATATTGTTGAATTTTAGATTTTTTGGAAAATGTCCAAAGCAATGGGATAAAGGTAGAAGGATTAATATATATACCACTGTCCTATGCTTTCGTATTGTAAACTATAGATAACGTTTCTATCAGTATGTGCAGGTCTGGTTTAAAAGGCTAGCAAAGGCTGACAGGCTCTTGTTTCCAGCTGCATACAAATGAAGACTGATTTTACTCTGTTGTCAAACTCAGCGTCTCCTTTCTTTTTCTTCCTCTCCAAGGTTTATCCACAGTGAAACGCTGAGTTATCTGATTGTTATGGGCTGTGAGGTTCTATCTGCTACTGTCCTGCCCCAGCTTCTTTGCATCCATTAAAGATGGGTTCTTATGAAAGCTGACACTGTGTCTTGCCTTGTAGCCTGCTGGGGTTTCTTTCACCCACCTTGTCTAAAGCAATTTCATTTTACCAGCAGTACAGCAGCTGTTTATGTACATTTTTTTCATCCATCCTCCACACATTAACCCAAGTTCTATATTTCAAAGCAATAAAAAAGTGACTTTACTGCTAATAAAAAGGCTGTATTCCAGGAATTCATTTTCAGACAGTCTAGCTGAAATTTAAAAATTGTTAGAACCTTGCTTAGAGCTTACAAAACACTCCATGTTATCCTAATTTTTTCCATCATCATCCACATCATAAATATATAATGGAGATAACAGGAATACTGCCATACTTACATTGATGCATAATCTTTCAAATTTCCTTTTTTGTGTGTGTTTTACTCAGTAGATTTAGGTTTCAGATTTTGAAATGAAATTAGTTCAAACAAAATGATTAAGAGAAATTTTGGTGGTTTTGGAAAAAATCTCAAATTTTTCTCTTCAATATTTCCTCTTTTGTCTGAAACACAAATAAAGTGGATATTAGACATTTAATTCCCAATGTCTATTGACATAGTCTCCTTTCCACCTACCCTGTAGTGAATTTTACTTCCTTTCTTCAGATGAATCTTTCTGTTCAATAATTCCTTGTTCAGCCATGTCTTATCTTCTGTTTAATCCATCTATTAAGGCTTCACTTTTTTTGTTTTTTTTTTTTGCGGTACGCAGGCCTCTCACTGCTGTGGCCTCTCCCGTTGCAGAGCACAGGCTCCGGACGTGCAGGCTCAGCGGCCATGACTCACGGGCCCAGCCGCTCCGTGGCATGTGGCATCTTCCCGGACCAGGGCACGAACCCGTGTCCCCTGCATTGGCAGGCGTACTCTCAACCACAGCGCCACCGGGGAAGCCCTTAGGCTTCATTTTTAATCTCAAAAGTTATAGTTTTCATTTCTGGAAGTTCTGTTTGATTCTCTTCCTTTATTCCTGTTCTTTCTTGGTAATCTCTAATTGCTACCTCACATTTCTTTAGTCATTTTATACATAGTTATTCTACATAGCAATTATGTATTCTCTGACACTTTCATCCTCAGAATTCCTTTGTGGGCCTAGTCAGTTGTTTACTGTTTGTGCTGGTGCTCCCTCTTGGTGCCCTGCCTCCCTGTGTTCTTGGTGATACCTGTGTGAACTCATATCTGTTTGTTGTCCATCTGTGTGACTAATGAGTAGTTATATTGGAAATGTTCAGGGAAATTTTACCACAGCTTTTGCTAGAAGTTGGCATACTTCAAATTGGAATATTTGAAGGAGGAAAATGGAAGCACTTTCTCCTTCTTCAAGTGCCTCAGCACACTGTGGGCTACCAGGTTTAGTCCCCAGGTCTGGCTGCTGGCCCAAGGCTCAGTGTTTGGGCTGGAGCATTGTCAGCCACATTTGCTATCAGGCAAGCTTGGTTCTCTAGCTTCCTTGTTGCTGACCACTACCAAATCCAGTTTGGGCTCATAGCTTGTTTTTCTATTTTATTTATCTTTGGAGAAGGTTCATGGAAAAATTTTACTACTAATTATCTGTTTCTAAGAATGAGGGCCAATGAAGGATTTTCTGGTCTCCATTTGTTAGACCACAGAATCCTTCCATAATACACATCCATTGGTTTAGATCTGTAAGTCCCTGTGAACCAATGGACACCTGCACCCTCAATGAATGACTGCACTGTAAAGGCACGTCCTTCTGCAGGACCAATTTCTTCACTCCTTTCTTGCCTGGTTCTCTCTTTCTCTTTGTCCCCTTCGTCCATGTTTCTTGTGACTGCGACTGTGTAAGGCATGACAATAAACTGTGGACTAGTAGAAACCAGCTCTTACAATAGTCACGATAAAGGAATATTTCTATTTGGCCCCATTCCACTGGCCCACCTTTCCTTGGAATTAACTTTTCAAAAGGGCTATGGTATAAGTTAGATGTGCTGACATTGGCATAATATTACAATATCACCTTATAATTCACACAAACTAAGTTACCTACCCTGGAAACCATAGGCTATCTATTTATGTTTGGAGTAGAGAAATACCTGAACTTTTCTTTGGATTGTGCTCTACTTCAATCAGGATAGAAGGAGCAGCATACATAAGGCAAAGATGAAGGAATGTTTCTAGATTTCTCATGTACCTATTTGGGAAATTGAACTTAAATTTAATAAGAATGTCATAGTGATTTTATATTCAATCATATACATACTGATTTTATTTTTTCTATTTTTCATTTATTTGTGGCCTCGTGACAGTATAAACAGCCAATAAAATGAAAAAGCAGCCTCACTGAAGATTGCCTAAGAGAAAAGCAATTTTTTATAAGCCTCTGTAGAGATTTTCAGAATCCTCCTTCCTCTTTTTAATTTTTCAAAGTTATTATATATATATTTTACCTTTTGAATTAACTTTGTATTTTAGAATTATTTTAAATTTACAGAAAAGTTACAAAGATAGTACAGAGAGCTCCCATACACCCTTCACCCAATTTCTTCTATTGTTAACATCTTACCATAATACATTTGTCAAAACTGAGAAACCAACATCAGTACATCACTATTAACTAAACTCCAGGATTTGTTTGGATTTCACCAGTTCTTCCCAAGTTCTGAAGATGTTTGTTTTGCAATATGCATTGTATCTTGGTAAAATAAACAGTTTAATAAAAAGATACATAATATATTTCTCTGAGAAATGGTAACAAATGGGATATAAGTTCTATCTAAGGATAAAATAAATAATGAAATGCCTCTCAGAACATGAAGGAAACAAAAAAGAATATGCATTTTTATAGTGATTCATAACATAGTGTTGAGTTGGTGAAAAAGTGGAGAACCAGCTTTGAATAAACGTGTGCTCTTTCAAAATAACATCCATGATATAGAAAGAACACATCCTACTTCTTGTCTCAAATTTCATAATTAATAACACATGATTTCATATTATTCTCTATAGACTGAAAGGTACAACTGGACAAATAATATGGCTTAAGTTCTTTCCCTGGAAAATTTGGTACTTCCCACCAAGTTTGAGTTCCTTTCAGTCACTTGTGACATTGCGGAAGAATGGTAAGTACTCTCAGGCGACTGAAACAAATATGGCGCTGTCGAAACCAGGAATGCCAAAGTCCATTTTATCCTTCTATCTTTGAGGAGTTTATAGCCTGCAGATGTAAATGTACATTTTATTCTATGGATGGAATTTAGTGCTATATAGAAATGGATGATAAATCACATACATAGGGAATATAAAGAGAGAAAATCATGAAAAGTAGGGGCTTGAGAAACTTGAAATTGAGACATCAGATAAAGGATAAACGGGCAAAGGAGACCAGTAAAAGGGGGCCAAGACTGTTGATGAAACCATGGAGAATACAGTGTTGCAAAATTCAGTGACAGTGTTAAAAGTGGTAAACTGTGTGAAATATTCTAAACTTACAAATCCAGTAATGGTTGGAATGTTTGAATAGGGATTGGCAGTAGGTAGGCCATTGGTGTCATTGACAAGAAGCATTTGGGTGAATGGTGAGGATGAAAGCCAGACAGGAGTGGGCTTCAGAGTGACATGTAGGTGGAAAAGTAGAAAGTTTGCCTGTGTCTTCAGACTTTGAGTAACTGGAGTCTCAATTGAAGCAGAAAACAGGAGCATGACAACAAAGAATGCAGAGTTAAGAAGAGCTTCTAATTTAATGAAAACAGTCAGCAAACATAGGTTAAATGACTATTATAGTCCAGGCCCTCTTCCAGGTAATGGGACTATGACACTGACCAAGACTGAGAAAACCTGTCTTCTCATGGAGCTTACATTCCTGTTATGGGAGACAGAAAATATACTCGATAATTAAGTAAAATGTATATGTTCCTTGGTGATAAATACTAGTGGGGAAGATAAAGCAGAGAATCAGAGAAGGGCTATATAAAATGACAGGTGAGATTGGAGACATGTCTCACTGAGAAGGTGGCTTTTCAGTAAAAACCTGAAGGAAGTGAGAGAGCTACGTGTGGCCATTAGAGAAGAGCATCCCAGTCGGAAGGAAATTCAAGTGCAAAGGCTCAGGAGAGGGAACGTGTCTGATACGGTCCACCAACAGAAAATAAAAAACAATGAAAAAAACTAGCCAAATGAGGAAGAATAAAACAAGAGAAGATCAGACAGATACTGAGGCACACAACACGCACATTCTAGCATTCTGGGGAGTCACTGTGGAGAATCTGTCTTTTACTCCGAGACAGGCAGGCACTGGGGGAGTGACAGGCCAAGACTTACATTTTAACAGGATTACTGTGACTGTGGTGCTGTGAATACTCTCCAGAGGCCAGGGCAGAAGTCGGAAGATCACTTGGGAGCCTATTTCAATAACTAAGGAAGGAACATGGTGCCGAGGTCAGCACAGGGCCTGCTGGGTTTGTGACACATTATAGAATTCTGTGTTTCTTTTTAAGGAAGAGCAGATAGGATTTGTTGATGGAACAGATGAGGCTTTTGTGGGAAAAGGAGGAGTCGAAGGTGGACACAAGGTTTTTAGCATCAGAAAGGGAAAGAATTGAGTCACCATTAAATGAGATGTGGATGGCTGAAAGGGGAAGATGGCCTGGAAGAGAACAGGGAATATCAGGGGCTCAGATTTTGTTAAATTAAGGATGCTACTTAGATGTCCACATGGAGACATCAGTTAGACTATCATTGGACATGCAGACCTGAAGTTCAGGGGAGACATATGACCTGCAGGTATCAATGTAGGAGTTGTCAGGTTGTATGTGATACTGGAAGCAATGAGACTGGATGAAATCGCTTAGGGCATCAGCATAGGTAGTAAGGAAGAGATGTTGGTAACTGAGACTAGGGTTACAGAATTTACAGGCTAACACATGAGAAGGAGGTAGCAAAGGAGTCTGAATAGGAACCACTAAAAATGGTGAGAGGAAACCCAGCTGATAGGCTATCAGGAAGTGAAGGAAGTGTGTCAAAAGGGCAAGAAGATCAATTTTACCAAATGCTGCTGCATTAAATAAGATGGAGACTGAAAAGTTCAATCAGTGTTAAGTGCTGTGGAAGAAAGTCAACATGGAAAGGATGAAAACAGCCTGAGAAGTCAGGGCTGGGAAGGCCTCTTCCAGTGGGGTTGTCAGAGAGCTCTCACATTTGAGGTGAAACCTGAATGAGGAAAAGGAACCAGCCATGCAAAGATGCAGGAGAAACGCAACTCAGACAGAGGAATATAAAGAAATGTGGCCAGAATTAGCTTGGCAAACTCAAGGAATGGTAAAAAGCCAAATGGTTAGAGCAGTCTTAGGCGACAACAGTCAGCACAAGGGAGGCACCAGCAGAAAGGATTGTGTAGGTGTTGTAAACCTGGTTTATAATTAGGAACATGCCTCAGCTACAGTGAGATGCCACTGAAGAATTTTAAGTAGAGAAATAATATGTGCGGCAGGAACTCTGAGGCAAAAAAAGAGGAAAAGGGTAATAAAGTCACAGTTTTGGAAAAGAGTATTGGTTGGTGACAATAAATCCTGTTTTTTTAGGGATTGTCCTGGTTTCTCCATGATGTCCCAGAAAAATTGTTAATATTTCCTATGTTGGATAGTAAATGTTCTGGTCTTTTCTGCTATCAGTTCACGTATTGGCAACATTTTCTAAAAAATCTGTTATAACGTTGCAACACAAAATATTTTGCTTTCATTCTGTTTTGCAAATGATGGAGAATGATTCTAGTGAGAATGGTTGAGGCATCACTCCACCCAGATATCACATCATGCTTCATACTAGACCTCTTTCTCATTTCCACTACAGTGCCAGGATTTTATGAATTATATTATTTCACATTAGGTTGAGAATTATGAGATAGTTCTAAACCTGCTTCAAGAAATTATCCAAATGGATTGTAAATCATCTTTTTATTATCCCCACAGTTGCTGCTGAATTGTTTAGGTAGGAAAGAGGTATCAGCTTCTTTTATTAACTTGGACAAAAGTGGAAAAGCAATAAAATGACCAGAAAAGTGCCACACAGGGGCAACGAATTTGTTATAAAAGTGACTAGGATTTTGTTATTCATATTTGCTGTTTGGCATCCAGTACTTAGAAATAGACAAGGGAGCCGTATTTTATGGACAATAAATTATTCAAAACCTTTGGGTTGTAAAGTTAAAGCACTGAAATACCAAATATTCTTTCTGGTCTGTTCTTTCCCACTTTCCTTCATTACCATGTAGGTAGGATTTAACTATTTAAAATGGAATCTGAGAAGGAAAAGCAAATAAAGCATGAAGCAGCTTCCACCAGAGCAATGAAAGGCAACAAAACTCTAGCATTAAAATCTAAAGTATTTAAAAATCTCAGAAATCCAATCCAATTGAAGTTTTCTAGGAACGAAGCCACACCCTTGCTCTTGGCAATTTTAAATGTTTTGCTATTTCCATATCTGCTGCAGTCAAATGTGATATAACTTTTCTTCTGAGTTTTTAATAGTTTATTTTTACTATTGTAAAGAATCTGAAGTATCAAACTTAATGATGTAGGGTCTAAAACACAAGTTATGTGGAAATAAACTGTGAACATAATTATAAACAAAAGGGAAAAATGTAAATATCACAGCTTGCATGTTCAACAAACAACCCTTGGATTTTCTCAGAAATAATTGTTTTATTCCCACTTTTGATCTGTGGGCACCACCATTTGGGACTTTCCTGTAGGTTCTGTGATAATTTCAGCATTAGGAGAGTGACTGACGGTCAACAAGTCCTTCTTGGAGACATCAACCTGAACTGGGAATTATCTTCTAAAACATTTATTTCCAGTCAGCGTTTGGAGTGACCAATGAGGTCATTGCTCTCATTAAAACAAAACAAAACAAACAAGCAAACAAACAAAAACTTAATAATATCCAGTTATCCACAAGGTAAAACCTCTCAATAAGTTGTATATTGTGAAAACGTCATTTCACAGACCAATCATTCTGTCTTTAACTTCCACCACTCACCCCACAATTAAATTTCAATTCAGTCATGCATTTTGCATACTTCATACTTTTGCTCATTTTATTTCTCTTCTGATGCTTTATTTTTAAGACCATATTAAATGCCTTCCTTTCTTTGAAGCCTTCCATGACCGTAAGTCCCAGGGAAGAATGAATCTCTCTCCCCGCTATTTTCCATAGCACCCTGTTTCATGGAGGTGGCACTAAACTGTCTTGAGCACTATGCCTGGGTCGGTGGCTTCAGCTTTGTGACAGTATTAATCCTTAGGACTATACTGTGTGGAGTAGAAATTGCTTCTGCCACCCTCTAGTTAAAGCCACTGAGAGATGGACAGTGGCCATTCAAAAGGGAAACAGAGCCATTAGGAGGGGGAGCCATGATTCACTGCCAGTTTTGACTGGTGCCACACCCTGTGCAATTTCCATCATGTAGTTCAACCCTATCATATTTTATTATGGTTATTTTTCCAGTCACCTCGATAGGCTCACTTAATACTTGTGAGTGCAAAGAAGGAGGCTCGTGTATTTATGTCTGAAATATTTAAAGTTCTGAATTACCTCCAATGTCCAGCTTAGGTTTCACCCCAGGGCCCAGCAGCCAGTGCAGCCAGCCCATCCAATGTGGCCCTCGTAACCCACAGCTTAAAGTTGAAGGGGCCGAGTTCCACCATCCCTCACCCTCCTCCAGCCCTGCTGCCTCTGAGCCTTGGTTTTACCTGTTATCTGCTGGAGCAGGGCTGGCCAAAGGTGTGCCTGGCCCACTACCCAATCTGCCTGAACCAAAACGGAGGTCTGGGGAATGGGTAGTTTTCTCTTCCTAAAACTCCCCTTTTCCAACAAGCTTTCTGGGCAATTCTAAATGCCTCCACCTGGGCAGGGGAGAAGGAGGGAGCATGGTAATCTGCAGAACTGGTCTGCTTAGATGCTGTGCTGGGTGATTTGGAGAGGCCAGCTGTAAAAAGCACAGTCACACTTTCTCTGGACCATGCTCTATGCACACTGGGGTGTATTCTCCTTTCTGGGTACTCAGGGATGCATCCTCTTGCTTGGGGGGCACACTTCTGCCTCTGCATTTTCTCTTGGTTCATCAGGTTGCTGAACTTTCAAATAACTTTCTCAGCAGACCAAATCAGGGGAAAAAAAAAGAAAAATGGTCCTTGTGTTTTAATGTTTGTGGATGTGACCAGGCCTGAGGGTGGCACTGTCCTCAGCTAGACACTGATTGCAAGGGCTGGGCTTTATTCGTCTTTTTACAGTCCTTGGAAAAAATTAAGGGCTGCATGATTGTTTGCTAAATGAATTTTAATGAGGTAAAATATGATTTCTATTTAAATCATCATTAATGAAGAAATTGTATCCTCGGGGACACATAGCATAGCAGATGTATAATTTCAGAGAAGTGTAATAGTCAATGAAAACTTCACGTGCTGCTGTTTCTGATTCATAGGCTCTGTAAATTAACGGTGTATTTGGGTCATTTTCCACCTCTTTTTTCTATTTCTTTTCTTTTGTATATTTTACCAATGAGTGTTCACCAACATTGCTCAAATCACGATTCCATATCTTCAGAGATGTTTAGTCCTCATGCAACCCAGAGAGGTATATAGGACGGCTGTGCCTTTACAAACTGTTTGTTTTTAGACATACAATTCCATGGACTCCTCACACTTTTCCCTTGTAACCTGGAAAGTCATTCATTTCTTCTGAAATTGTGTGCTAACCAGTGAGGGCACAGTAGTGAATAGGTTTTTAAGCTGATCTCCATCATTACATTTTTTCCCCTTACAATCCATTCTTCTCAGAGCAGCCAAGGTGGGATTTTAAAAACAGAAATCAGAAAATGTCATTTCTATAGTTAAACCCTCCAGTGGCTTCTGAATGCAGTAGTCTAGGCTCTTGGCCAACATTTGCCAGGTCCTTCCAGATCTCTGGTCCTTTTAAGGCTTTGCTACGTGGGTTACCATTTGTTCACTACTCTCCAGACACCCAGGGCTTTCTACTCTAATACACCACACCTGTCCCTACTGCAGGGCCTTTGCATGTGAGGTTCCTCATCTCAGCCATAAAGTCATCTCCTCAGAGAACTAATACTAAATCCATTTTTCAAAAGTTACTCTCTGCCCCTACCTTGGTACCCTTAGTTACTTGGTGGCATGTCCTATGTTTTGCACAGCAATTATACATGAGTGACAGTATCTTACTTATTTATGAATAATTTTATGTGAATGCCTTGTAGTTTCTTCTACACCTACCTTATTTCTAATTTCAGACAAGGGACTCTGTGGCCATGAAGCTGTGGAACCTGCCATTGCACTTGCTTAATAAATACCTGGTGGGTTACAGTCTTCACATGGAGATGAGGTTAAGGATGTCGTCTACAAAACTGTGCTAGGACTCCACTGCCATCATTTCAGGAAATGACATTTTATATACTTAAATGATCTCAACTCTGCTTTTCTCATCTAAGTTACTCTGAATATGGGGCTCTTTTTTTGTCCTTGTAGTTTCTTTTGTTTTGCTGTCTTTGTCTTGAGATGTTAAAAGCTTGTTTAGTTATTACTTGAGGATCTATATATATATGTGTGTGTGCTTTAAAAATTATTTTAGGTACAAGTCAATGTATGTTTGAAATAGCATTACTTTTCAAAATGCAAAGCAGCCTGCTGGAGATCTTTAACATACATTTAGTGTTTAGCATACATCTGTTATGGTTTATTAAAGATATATATCCTGAGGGAAGGTGGCAGAAATACTCAAAGGCACATTACATGCTAAGATTGTAAAAGCAAAAATAGTTTTACTGGTTTTCTTTGGAGAATGTTACATTTCGAATTGAGTTGCCCTTGGTTATGTACTTTTTTCCCTTTATATTTATAATCTTTAACTTATACAATACTGTGTTTTTTTCTTAAAATGATTTGCTTAAGTATTTATAAAGAATTACTCATAGATGATCCATATCCTCCTATCTAATCATGTTTCTGAATTTCTTTTAATACTAGCCTTCATATTTTAGAGAAATATACCAAAAGTAAAATAATACAATTTAAAAACATTGAAATATTTGGTAGCTTTATTTTTAAAAACTGTGTCTGAGAACTGATGAAAAAAATTTCTAAAAACAAGCAATGTATCATTTAAAACCTCCAGGTAAATTTTTATACATGAAAACAGAAGCAGAATTCCTGCTAACACACTGACTTTCTCTATTCGTTCTACGGAAAAAACCTTTGTCGAAATAAGAAACAATCTGACATGAAGGGTTCAGTCAGTGAGAAGCTGTTCTCTTCCTTCCCCAGGTTGTCTCACTCCATTGCCCTCTGTCTGTTCCTGTGTTATCTTGTCTGTTTTAATATAGTGTCTTTCTTACCTATGTGAATTATGAAAATTCATTTGCTAACTAAATCTTGTAAAATTCTGTTATCAGTGACATAGTACATGTATGAAGATTTCGCATCAAAATCCTTTAAAAATCAATTCATAGGATTTTGTTTTTTAATCACAAATCAAAAAAGTTCAATTTATTAGAAGGTAGAGCCAACAGATGTAGACTTGGCAATTAGGATTCACTTAAAGTCACTTTACATCTCTTTTCAGGTTTTAACTCTTTCACAGAAGGACTTAAAAAATTTTTAATTTAATATTAGTATTATTTTATATATTATATACCACATGTTATTTTTTTCTGGAAGTTTCATCCTCCTTCAACATTTTACAATCAATTTATAGGGTTTTTTTTATTTAAGATTTTTTTTTAATTGAAGTATGGTTGGTGTACAATATTATATGAGTTATATGAGTTGTGTAATATAGTGATTCACAACTTTTAAAGGTTATTCTCCATTTATAGTTACTGTAAAATATTGGCTGTATTCCCTGTGTTATACAGTATATCCTTGTAGCTTATTTTATACTTAATAGTTTGTACCTCTTAATCCTCTACCCCTATCTTGCCCCTCCCCGCTTTCCACTCCCCACTGGTAACCACTAGTATGTTCTCTATATCTGTGAATCTGTTTCTTTTTTGTATACTCACTGGTTTGTTTTATTTTTTAGATTCCACATATAAGTGATATCATGCAGTATTTGCCTTTCTCTGTCTGATTTATTTCACTTCGCATAATAACCTCCAAGTCCGTCCATGTTGTTGTAAATGGCAAAATTTCATTCTTTTTTTGGTCTCTACTGTCTGTCCGTTTAAGAACCTTCTCTGTGTTCTTTTCTGAATTTAAGTTTTATGCTTCCATATGTTTAATACAAGCAACTTAAATTTTGTTTTTGTAAATTTTTATAAATTTACAGGATAATATTAAGGATATTAATATCCTTAGTGTAAGGATAGGATCAATTATATAAAGGATAATATTAATGATAAAAGTTCACCCTATAATAAAAGGAGATAGTTAAAAGCATTCTAAATCTACCACCCAGAGGCAAATACTGTAAACATTTGGATGAACATACTTTCAGATATTATCTACTTATTTATCTATCCTCTCTCTCTAGCTATAAATCTATAAAATCAGAATCACTAAGAATATTCTTTTATAACTAGGCTTTATTCCCCTAACAGTGAGCCATGAAAAGTTTGCATGTCAATAAATGTCCAGAAACATACATATAGATGCATATATAGAGAGATATGTATTTTTATTTTAATAATTACTAGATATATAGAGAGATACATATATGTAGGCATATGTATGTATTCAGAGGCATATATCATAATATTAACAACTGAATAATTTATTATATCAACCATGAAATATCTAATAAATATGTAATATTGTGTATAATACATAGAGTGTAAGTAATAATAATAAAGTATTTCTCTGACCCCCACACCCTTAAACAATAGATTATTTATAATTGCCAAAACTTGGAAACAACCAAAATGTCCTTCAATACATGGATGGACAAACAACTATGGTACATTAATGCAATGGAATATAATTCGATGATAAAAATAAATGAGCTATTAGGTCACAAGAAAATGTGGAACAACTATAAAGGCATATTGCTAAGTGAAAGAAGCCAATCTGAAAAGGCTACATACTGTATGATTCTAACTATATGACATTCTGGAAAAAGCAAAACTATGGAGACAGTAAAAAGATCAGTGGTTGCCAGGGGTTATGGGGAAGGAGGAGGGATGACTAGGTGGAGCAGAGGGGATTTTTAGGGTAGCGAAACTATTCTGTTCATACGGTGTATGACACTGTAATGATGGATACATGACTTTTTACGTTGTCAAAACTTATAGAATGTGAAACACAAAGAGAAAACTCTAATGTAAACTATGAATTCTAGCTGATAATAATGTATCAATATTGGCTAATCAATTCTAACAAATATCCCACACAAATGTAAGATATTAATAATAGGAAAAAACTGGGGGAGGGGTGAAGGGAAGGGGTTTATGGGAAATCTCTGTACTTTCTGCTTAATACTTTATGAACCTAGAGGCTGTTCTAAATAATAAATCTATGAATGAAAAAAATAAAGCATATCACCAGTATTTTTGAAATTCTCTGGTGTTCACCCAGATTGCAGGCTTAAATTTATCCATTCATGAGCCTGAATCTTGAGTTAATAATTCATCCATTTTCCTTCATGGTTTTGCCAGTATTCTCCAGAATAAAATATTTATTTTTTTCCAGTTTAAAAATTTTCATAAATGTAATCTAATTATATGTATCCATCTAGAATTAGCATTTTTTCTCCACATGTTCCTGAAATCCATTTATGGTGATTAGCTCTTGCTTGTTCATGTTCTCTTCTTAGAGTAAGCCATTAAATCAATAGACCCAATTTAGTTATTCATCCTACTGGATATTTGGATCTTTTTGTGAATTTTTTGTTTGTTGTTTTCTGCTATAATGAAGAATGCTCCTATTAATACTCTTAGGAAAGCTTCTTCCTAGTCTGTAAGTTATCTTTATATTTTCCTAACAGTGTCTTTCAAAGAGCAGACATTTCTAATTTTGGTAAAGTCAGTTTAACAATTTGTTATTTTATGAATCATGCTTTTGTTGTCACATCTAAGAAACCTTTATCCACCCCAAAATGTTAGCAAACTAACTCAGCAACCCAATGACAAATAAAATAAATTGTTAGGAAAAAAATTTGGTTTCCTCTAGGATTGCAAGGTGTTTTTCATGAGAAAATGTATTAAAATAAATTAATCAAATTAAAAATTAAAGTGAAAAATCATATTATTATCTCAACAGACCCAGTATAACAGCATTTAATACAATTCAATGCAATTATGATAAAGACTGTCAGTAAACTAGATGCAGAGTTGAATCTCCTTAATCATCAAAGATATCTACCAAGATGCAGAGAAAATGTAATTCAGAAATGTTAGAAGCATTCTCTTTAATATCAGAAACAAGTAAGGATGCCCCCTATGAATACTTATATTCAACCTTGCACTTGTAGACATTGGCAGCCTCCAAAACAGGATAAATGTCTATATTCTAAAATATTTTAAAAGAAGTAACAAAGTTGTTATTATTCACAGCTAATAAGCTTTTATATAGAAAACCCAGAGAGAGAATCAGCAAGAGAATTTAGTAAATCATTGGTTACAATCCAATATATAAAAATTAAATTCATTACACACAGGAAACAATTATAAATGCTATACTAAAGGTTGCATTTGCAGTAACAAAACTCCAGTATGTTACCTATGAATAAATCTAATGAGAGTATGCATCATCTATGGAGAAAATGAAAACTTGACTTAAGAACATTGCCCTAAGTAAATAAATGGAGAAACATACAATACTTATTGATAGGAAGGCATAGAATTTTCAAGGTGTCAGTTGTGCACAGCTGGATCTATAGATTTAATGAGATTCTAGTTAAAGTACTAACAGATGTTTTTGGTAGAATTTATCTCTAAAATTTATATCAGTGAGTAAAGAGCCAAGCAGAGCTATAATATTCCTAAACATGGATGAAACTCAAAATAATTATTCTGAGTAAAAGAAGCCTTAAAAGAAAAAAGAGAACAGTACTATATGATTCCATTTATATAAAATTCTAGAAAATGTAGCCAAATTTATTGACAGAAAGCACAACTCTATTGCCTGGTTAACAGGAAAAATGTGGAAAATGGCAGGAGGGAAGGATTACAAAGTGGCATGAGGACATTCTAAAGGATAATAGATAATGGATAGGTTTTTTATTCTAATTGTGGTGATGTTTTCATGGCTGGATGCAGGTCAAACATATCACATTTTATACTTTATATATCGATAGTTTATTGTATGTCAATTATACCTCATTAACATTTTAAAAATAAGTAATCACAAATTTTTTAAAAGTAGATGCCCTTGTTTGTTTGATCTATTTCTATACACGATAAACGGCCGTGGAAGTATGCAAGCAATGCAAAATTTTAGAAAGGCACAGTAAAGCTGCATCCCGCTATCATCCTCAGAAGTGCAAAATGATGACTAACAGCGCTTTTGTTTCTCAACAAGACCATGCGAAACTAAAAGCAGCTACAGATGCTCAGTGGAGCCAGTCTGGACCATAGCTAGCAGGTGGAATGCATTGACCTGTTGCCTGCAGCTCTGTGTGAATATTTATGGGTCTTGACTGGAATCCATTCTCATTCTTATTTTAGATTTGCATGCCTAGTAACTGAAGGAAAGTTCTAACTTTCTAAGAGACATATCACAGAAACTGTTATTCACTTTGAATCCTCTGCTTATATATTATCCGATCACAGAAACAATTTTACTGTAGGTGCAATATTACAGTGGTCTAAGAAGCATCATATACAATGGGCTTATCATATACTTATATATGTGAAAAGAAGAGGATTGATTAAAAATCAGAATAGGTTGTTGAAATACCTACTTACTAAACCATCAGGATAAGAAAAGACTGAAGGGATGGCTTGCACAATTTAATGAAAGTGTGTTAAAATTTAATATGCATGGAAATAAGGAGGGATCATCATTGGTTAGATTGTTGAAATATCGTGGGAAGATAGGTAAGAAGCGATAAGAGATGACACAAGAACTTACCAATACATAAATTTCTTTCCTACTCCTATTTTTTTTCTCTTCCTAATCCTGTAGCACCAGGATCTGGATTGTATTTATAAGTTCCGGATGAAGGATTTGTTTCTAAATATTACCCATGGCACTTCCTCAAAATTTTACTATCCCAATTCTTAAGCATGTGATGGCATGGGTTGTTTCCCTCACCTGCCTGAGCTGAGATCAATGATTTCTGCCTCTCTCCCATGTAGGAGATGAGCTAGTCCTACAAATTTGTACTTAATCCAGATTAACCAGATTCATATTGCTTCCAACTCTGTGCATCAGTCCTTTGATGGAACCTGATGGTCCTCCCCACAGGCTCTGGTGAAAATTAATGCTAAATGGTAGGAAGCGTCAGTGACTGCTCTGAGAAAGGAAACCCATAAATAACCATTCAAAAAAGTAATGCCTTACTTCACTCTGTATGACAGACTCTAGGTCTATCCACCTCATTACAAATAGCTCAATT